>NC_058130.1:792816986-792904495 GCF_016433145.1 Gracilinanus agilis | reverse complement strand
CTCCCATGCCCTCTTTGTGTGTAATAGAATATTCTATTTTCTTATTCACTCAAGTTTCTCTTGGTGTCCCCTGCTATTCACCCCCTCTTTCCCATCCCCAATACCATCTTAGATTATTTAGTGTTCCACCCTCACCCTGCTAATTATTCTTCTGATTACTATAATAGTGAATATTATAATAGTGAATAGAGTTCACTACAGAGAATTAAACATAACATTTCTCTACATAGGAATACAGATAATTAGATCTCACTGAGGCCCTTAAAAAGGCAAATTTAAAAATTATAAGTTTTCTTTCTTTCCCCTCTGTATCTTATTTACCTTTTCAGGTTTCTCTCGATTTTTGTGGTTGGATATCAAACTTTCCATTTAGCCCTGGTCTTTTCTGTGCAAATACCTGGAATTTTTCAATTTTGTTGAATGCCCATACTTTCCCCTGGAAATATACAGCCAATTTTGATGGGTAGTTGATCCGTGGTTGCAGGCCCAGCTCTCTTGCCTTTCTGAATATTGTATTCCACGCCTTGCGGTCTTTTAGCGTTGAGGCTGCCAGATCCTGTGTGATCCTGATTGGTGCTCCTTGATATTTGAATTGTTTCTTTCTGGCTTCTTGTAAGATTTTTTCTTTTGCTTGGAAACTCTTGAATTTTGCAATGATATTTCTTGGTGTTTTCCTTTCTTGATCGAATGTTGCAGGTGTTCTATGGATCCTTTCAATGTCTATGTTGCCCTCTTGTAGGACTTCAGGGCAAGTTTGCTGAATTATTTTTGTTAGTATGGAGTCCAGGTTTCTATTAATTTCTGGTTTTTCTGGAAGACCAATTATTCTCAAATTGTCTCTTCTAGACTGGTTTTCTTGGTCTGTCACTCTCTCATTGAGATATTTCATATTTCTATTTTTTCAGTCTTTTGACTTTGTTTTATTTGTTCTCGTTGTCTTGAGAGATCATTAGCTTCTAATTGCTCAATTCTAGCATTTAGGGACTGGTTTTTGACTCTAAACTTTTCGTTTTCATCTTTTGGTTTTCTTTTTCAATCTGGTTCACTTTGCTTATCAGTTCATTTGATTTCTGAGCCTCACTTCCCAGTTGCAAAATTCTACCTTTTAAACTGTTATTTTCTTGCCAGATCTCTCCCATCTTCCTCAGAATCTCAGTTTTGAACTCTTCCATAGCTTGTGACCCGTTTTCCTTATTTGAGGAGGGTCTGGATGCTTGTTTGTTCTCCTCCTCTGTTTGCTCGGTTGTCTGGATTTTCTCTGTTTAAAAGTTGTCGAGTGTTAAAGACTTCTTTTTCTTGTTGTTTAGCTTTCTCTTCTGAACTTCCTGAGTCTGGGTAGCCATCATTAGCCCAGCAGCTTCTCAGCTTTATCCTCGCTGCGGTCTTTTGGCTTCTGAGGTCTGAGTTCTGTTTTTTTCCAAGGTCAAGCCCCCTGGTGGACCCCCTTACTTGATCCTCTGCAGGAGATTCCTTTACAAGTCTCAGGGCGCTGCTTCCACAGTCGTATACCCGTCTGCACTGGTTCCCCACTCAGGTTTTCAGAGCTTTAGTTCCTGGCTCTGTCTGCCTCCACCCACGCCTCCACCCATGCCTGTGCTCTCAGCCTGCGCTCTGCACCTGGCGTCCACTCTCTGCTCTGGCGCTCAGATTTTGCTTGCGTTCTTTGGCTTATTGGGGTCCTAAATCTTGCTGCTCTCAGGAACAGGCCCCGGAGCTGCCAATGACTCAATGGGTGCCCCAAACTTGCTCTATTTCTTTTTAGCTGGCTTCGGAGCTATAGATCTTGTGTGTGGAGGGGGTGGGGGTGGGGCGGTTGCTCAGCCCGCGATTTAGTGAGAGCCCTTTATAGCCTGGAAATGTCTCGATTCCACGTACCTTCCATGCTGTGCCCTGTTGTGGGGTTCCTCCGTTCATCTGGACTTGTTTTTATGTCCCCTTGAGGAGTTTTGTGTGTTTTGGTCAGGAGAGGTTAAGAGCTGCTTTTTACTCTGCCGCCATCTTAACCCGGAACCCCCATTGTCTTTTGATAGAATTTACAACAGCTTATATACCAAAATGGCCTTTTGTGTGGATAGCTTGACACAAATAGATATACAAGTCTTTTGGTAACAAAGGTCTTCCTGTATCAGTAATCCATATACAATGTTCTTTCCTAGCTTCAAATTTAGCCTTCCATTTCTGGATATCTGAGTCTACATATGCTTTTTCTAGATCATCAGAATCAACAGATGTTAAATTCATTACATAATTTGGAGGTTTCTGGGCAGCATACTTTGCAGTGATATCAGCCCTATGATTACCTTTAGAGACTGAATCTCAACCATTATTATGACTCCGGCAATGGATTACTGTCAGCTGTTTAGGATTTTGGATTGCTTCGAACAACTCAGTTATTGTTCCTGCATGTGCTATTGGTTTTCCTGATGCAGTAATAAAACCTTGTTGTTTTGAGATCTTTCCTGTTGCTTGGCAAACAGAAAACACATATCGAGAGTCAGTGTAAATATTTTCACTTTTACCTTCAGCTAGAAGACAGGCTTGCTTCAGTGCCACTAATTTCACACCTTGTGTACTAAGATTACTAGGTAATAAGCCATACTACAGTGTCTCAAATTCTATGACAACTGCAGCTTTAGTACATCTGATTCCATAAATATGAATATACATCTGTGAATAATACCAAGTCTGAATTTTGAATGGAGTGTCTTAAATCCATCTTAGGCATATCCACAAGATTTACTACTTGAACACATTCATGCAATCGTTCACTATTCTTTGGCAAATCAGAAAGAAAAGTAGCTGGATGTAATACACTACATCTCTTCAACTGAATGTTCTCACTACCCAAGAGAATTATTTCATACTTAGATATTTTTGGTCGGAATAAGCTTGAGTATGAAATTTCCTCATTAGTGCTTCTATTTGATGTGAGCAATAGACCATTAAAGGACATCCCAAAACTAGATCAGCTGATTTCTGGACTAACACAGCTGCTGCTGCTACCCCCCTTAGACAGGGTGACTGTACCCACAGCTGTTGGATCTAGTTGATAACTGTAGTATCCAGTTGGACAATAGCTTTGTCCTAGAGTCTGTGTAAGTACACAAGAAGGTATACCCTTAGTCTCATTGACAAACAGCTGAAAAGGTTTCTCATAGTCTGGGATTCCTAAAGCAGGTACAGATAAAATGGCTTCTTTAAGTTTATTTAAGGCTACACGATGTTCAGGCTTCAATTTTGGAGGTTGTGGTTCTGTATTCCTGGTCAGATCTGTCAAACACTTAGTGATCTCACTGTATCCAGGAATCCACTGCCTACAGAAACCAGTAGTTCCAAGAATAGCTCTAGGTTGTTTTTTTGTTTGTTTTAGGTGCACTTAGTTTCTGGATGTCAGCTATTCTCTTTTGAGTGATATTTCTGGAACCCTCTGACAACACAAATCCAAGATATTGCACTCAAGGCAAAAACCCACTGTAATTTTGTCTTGGAGATTTTATGCCGTTGCTTGTATAATTCAATCAAAAGTATCTTGCTATCTCTAAGACACATCTTTGCATTTGGGGAAGCTAAAAGAATGTCATCCAAAAAAATGCACCAATTTACTCTCTTTAAACTTAATTGTTTTTAGATCTCGATTTAGAATTTGAGAGAACTGGCTAGGTGAGTCAATATTCCCCTGGGGCAAATGCTTCCAGGTCCACTTGGTTTTCACCCAAATGAAAACAAAGATCTTTTGAGAATTGTTGTGAATTGATATTGAGAAAAATGCAGAGCATAAATCTACCATGGTGAAATGTCTAGCCTGACTTGGAATGGAAGAAATTATAGCAGCTGGACTTGGTACAACTAGATGTCTTGATAACAAAATCACTTACAGCTCTCCTATCTTGGATAAATCAGTAAACAGGTTTGCCATTTTCATCTAATTTTGTCTTCTTTATTGGCAAAATTGGTGTATTGAACTCAGAAAAGCAAGGTATAATTATACCTTGTTGGATTAGGGACTCAATAATTGGTCTTATACCTTCTATTGCTTCCTTAGTCAAAGGATATTGAGGTGCACAAGGAAATGGTCCTTCATTTGTCCTCATCCTGACTGGAGTACCTGATTTTAATAATCCTACATCTGTTGATGATCTTGAGCACAACTCATTAGGTATATCCTCAGGTATTGGAGAGATAGTACCTAAGTTATCCTCTGTACTGTTAGAATCTAAGAAAAGCAATGGAAAAGCCTTCAAAGATTCCTCTGGTAGATACAAAGAAATATCATCAGATTCCGTACATTGGATTGTTGCTCTCAGTTTACATACAAAATCTCTGCCGAGAAGATTCATTGGACATTCTGGCATAAAAAGAAATGCATGCTCCACAGATAAAAGTCCAAGAGTTATTTTCGGTTGCAATTTAGATACATTCTGAGTTTTGCCTGTAGCATCCATTGTACAACAACATCCATTACACCAACAGCTCTATACCTCTCAGGAAAACTTTGCAAAACTGATTTACTCACTTCTGTATCAAGCAGAAGGTTGTAAATCTGGTCTCCAATAGTAACAGACACATGTGGTTCTGTACTATTGGGAGGTTGGAAAGTTTCCAACATGGGGGCTAAAACAGTAACATCAGAACAAAGTTCAGCTTTTTTCTGTCTATCCAAGTTAACATTGTTTTCAGTTACAGAATTTTCCCAGAATTTTGCACTTTCAATACTCTCGTTGGTCCTTTTTACTTTTATTCTGGTATCATTGTCATTATTTACAATCAAATTATCCTTAATCAAATCACAATGATCACAATTTCCATTATTCTCCATAATCACACAATCACTAGAATTTCCAACACCACTTACAACACAATTTTCCTTTTTCTTACAATTATTTACAACACTAATTAAATTATTATCAACACCAAGTAAATCATTATCAATCTTAGTCAAATTATTACAAACACTAAATTACCACTAGCATTAGGTAAATTACTATTAATACCAGTAACATTAGTTAATCACACCATTTAACTTAGTTAATTTAATACCATCACCACTGAAATTATCATTAATTCTCTTTAAATTACCCTTTACATTGATTAAATTATCATTGATTCCATTTAAAGGGTCATTAACACTGATTAAATTATCACCATTATTAATTAAATTACTATTAATATCAATTAAATTATTATTAACATTACTCACAATCACATTATCAGTATCTTTAACACATACAATTTCTTCAATATTCACTTTATTCCCATCAACTTAATTAATTCCTCCTGAATTTCAGCCACAGCTTCATAATGAAGCTGTCCCTCCATTCTGATTACAATGATTAACATATCAAGACACAACTTCACTGTTTTTTGGACATATACCAGTTCTAATGAAATCCTGCATTGTGTTTATATTTGGGTCTTATATTCCTTGGCAGCATGCATTTTGGCATGTGAACCCATTTTGTTGACCATACCCAAAATTTCCATTATTGTTCCAATTGTTTCTCCTATGGCCATAATTATTATTGTACTCATATTTCCTGTTGTTATATATCTGTCTATCAAACTGGCCTCTAAATCTGCAATCTTTCACCAGATGTCTAACCCTGTTAAAAAGATAATAATTCCTAGGCCCTTGGTAACTAGTATTTCCACTGGCAGTACTCTTATAATTATTACTTCTCCTCTCTGATCCCCTCAATGTAGCCACTACTTTGATCTCATTGATTTCCTTATCCTTTGCCTTGCTGTTAGTCTCCTTTAGTTCTTCAGAGACTTTCAATCACTGCATTCTTTCATGTACTCTGTCTGTCTCAGGCATAAACATACGTAGCCTTTTGTTTTAACTCATCTAGACTAAACATCTCCCAATCCAGGTAATTCTCAACAAGAAACTTCCTCATGCGTGGTATTGCATCTTTAACAAAAATTCTCTTTATGTGGTCCAAAAGTGGTATCATCCTGGACATCAAGGCCTAAGTGTGTCTCTATTTCCATCTCAATAATCCTGTCAAGAAATGTTGCAGGTGTTTCTTGTCCTGTCTGCCTTGTGTTCTTGAACTTTGACCATGAATTTGGCTGCCTTGAATTGTTCTCTAGTGCTTTGATAAGAGATTTCCTTACCTGTTTCAACATATGATAGTGACAGAATTTAGGTTAAGCTCCTCCCAATTTCCTGGCCATGATTTCAAGACTGAGGTATTCCTGGTTTCCTCAATAAATTTCTGTCTATCATGCCTATATAAAATTTTACCCCAAATAAACCAGAAGTCATTGAAATTTGGGTCAAAAGTCTTCACCATGGATCTCAGTAACTTGATAAACCTCGCTGGCTCATCATAGAACTTTGGAGACTTTCTCTTAATGGAATCTATGTCTTCTGGCTTAAACCGTGTATGTTGTGTCATATGAAAAATTCCATTTTACCTGACCACTGGCAGATCTCACAAGGGAAAAAGAGACCCAAAGCTCACCTCCTGTCAAATCACTGGGGAATTCTAATCAATAATAAACCTGGGGGTAGCAAGGTAACTCAATATATAGCTAATCAGGCCTGGAGATGGAAAGTTCTGGGTTCAAATCTAGACTGAGACACTACTTTGCTGTGTAACTTGGCACAAATCACTTAACCATAATTGATTAGCCCTTAATGATCTTCTGCCTTGGAAATGCTACTTACTATCAATTTTAAGACACAAGGTAAGAGTTTGGAAAAATAGTAAAACTGCTTCACTTTATGGTTGAGGAGACTGAGAATTGAAATAACTAAAGTGATATCAATAGTAAAGTTAAGAATAGAAGCCACATAACACAAGGGGACTTGAATTTGAATCTTAGTTCTTTAGTATCCTACTTGTACGACTTCTTGCAAGACATTAAGGTTTTCTAGGTCTTGGTTTCCTCCACTGTAAAAGAAGGGTGATGGACTAGATTATCTCTAAGATATGTGTGAGCCTGAAATGTGCCTCAAATGAGTCAAAATAAGAGCACATCAGATTTCCTTTTTCTGTGCCACAATATTTGGTCCATATATCAAGACTGAGGTTCAGAGTGACTCAGGCACTCTCATCACTGAAAGTAGAGAGCAACGTTCATTCTCAGAAATTGTTACCAACCTAGTGAAGACTTCAGCTTACAGAGGAGCATTTATTATTAGGATGAGAATTGGACCAAGTAAAGATAGTAAAGGATAGACTTTTTTTCAGGTTAAAGAAGTATTTGTTCTAGAGTCCACTGGGTGTCAGTGCTGAGATTATTTGACTTTAAATTTGATAAAGCATCTAGAAGATAGAGTGAACAGTAAATCTTGTAATTGCAATAATAATTTTTATATCATACTATAAAATTTTAAAAGCATCACAAATAATATTTCATTTTATCTTTCTAACAACCCTGAGAGGTAGGTGGTATTATCAATTCTATTTTAAAGAAGAAAGGAACTCCTTCAGTACTTCATTTATAAAATGGGAATTCTAATAGCATTTAACTCCTGAAATTCTTTTGGAGATCAAATGAGATAATCATTGTAAAGCACTTGGCACAATACCTGACCTATAGCAGGTGCTATATAAGTGATGGTATTTTATAATTTTTATTTTGGTTAATATTGGGGAGCAACCAGCAAGCACACATGCATAATGAGGAACAGTTATCTTCAACAGGAAATGATAAATACTGAGAAATAGCCTAATCAAAGTCTACAAAATGATGAAGGTTCTGGGCGCAGTGGAATTGGGCTTGATCAACTCAGGGGGTAACCCAAGGTGGATTTAATTATATCTTGAGGGTCATGTCCCACCCTCTAGGGCCAAAAGGACTAACTCGAGATATTGTGTCTGTTCCCCAGGTTTGAGAAAGTTTTTAACATAAAATTATGAGATGCTTCTTGTTCCCTATAGATACGAAGCACTGTATGAAGTGTCCTGAAGATGAGTATCCCAATAAGGAGAGAGATCACTGCCTCCCCAAAGCCATCACCTTCCTGGATATCAAAGAACCTCTGGGCATGACTCTAGCTTGTGTGGCTCTTTTCTTCTCTGCACTGACAGCTCTGATTTTCAGGGTGTTTCTGAAGTTCCAGGACACCCCCATAGTCAAAGCCAATAATAGGACCCTAAGCTACACCCTCCTCATTTCCCTTTCCTTCTGTTTCCTCTGCTCTTTGCTCTTCATTGGCCGTCCCACTGCAGCCACCTGCCTCCTCCGACAAACAACATTTGGGCTTGTGTTCACTATAGCTATCTCTTCCATTTTAGCAAAAACCATTCTGGTTGTTCTGGCCTTCAAGGTGACAGTGCCCGGGAGTAGGAGCAGGATATGGGGAAAACCTAGAGTGTCCTACTCCATTGTATTCCTTTCCTCTGGGATTCAAGTGACCCTCTGTGGCATCTGGCTGGGAATCTCTCCTCCATTTCCAGACACAGACACTCATTCCCAACCCAATCAAATCCTCATTGAGTGCAATGAGGGCTCTATTTTTGGCTTCTATTGTGTCTTGGGCTACATTAGCCTCTTAGCCCTGGGCAGCTTCATGGTGGCTTTCCTGGCCAGGAACCTTCCTGACACCTTCAATGAAGCCAAATTCATCACTTTCAGCATGCTGGTGTTCTGTAGTGTGTGGGTCTCCTTCCTGCCCACATACCAGAGCACCAAGGGCAAAGCCATGGTGGTGGTGGAGATCTTCTCCATCCTGGCCTCCAGTGCTGGCTTACTGGGCTGCATCTTTATTCCCAAGTGTTATGTGATCTTGCTGAGGCCAGATAAGAACACCCAGAAATGCATAAGAAATAAATCAAATTGTAAGAGTGGGAAACTTTCTGTATGAGAAGTTGAGGTAATTATGATAGCAAATGGTTATTTGTGGAAATCCAGTGGACTACACTGACTCTGTCTGCTGACTCAATTTTGGAACTAGCTCACTTGCCTTGATTTTCAATTATGAGTCATGTGCAAATTATTTCCTCTGAGAGAAAATTTTCAATTGTGGAAACTGAGAGAAAACCTTATTGGACTGATTGAATGTAGTCCTATGTTGGTGGTAAAAGTGATCTGCCTATTCATGCTAGGGAGAAACCCTTTACCATGGACCTAAGTTACGTTGACCAGAAATAAAGTCAGGTTGTAAGATTTATGGAAGAACTTTTCTCATATTTGGACATCTCAAGCAATGTATATGATTTCCCCCTGCCCCTGAAAACTCGCTCCCGTATTCATGAATTAGTTATTATTTTCATTTTCCTTTGATTATATCAGGCATTTGGGAGGACTTGTTTATTCTCCCCCACCTGTCTGGGAAGTCCCTAATCTTCCATCAGATTACTTATATTGTATAGTTTTCTTTTCATTAATTGGTCTTATAGGATTAATTTTTCTTGCTATATAAAAGCCTGTATCCCCTTTCATTTAGAGGTCAGTCATATGATGATAAAGGGGATCTTACTCTGATTTGTCAGGCCATTGGCATGCATTGCTTAAAAAATGGATAAGCTCAGAAGATAAAACTCCCCCTCCCCCTTTGCTCCTTACATATTGAACACTGAATCTAAATTGCTTCACAAGACCCAAGAAATGACCTCTATCATTCTGGGATATTGTTACAAATAAAAATGGATCTGGAGGCTTATTAACAAATTTATAAGCATTTATTAGTAAAGATATTAATCCGTATATATATATCTATATACATATCTATCTATCTATCTATCTATCTATATATATATATATATATGTAGAGAGAGAGAGAGAGAGAGAAGAGACAGAGACAGAGACAGAGACAGAGAGTCAGAGAGGCAGAAAATCAGAGAGAAAAGAGAGAGATAGTGTCAACTCCCTCCCCCAACACACACACCATGTTGGAGTTCAAAAATCAAGAGGGAGACTCAGCTTCTAGCCCTAGTTAAAAAACCTCTGTGGCCATGTTGTGCTGACTCTGCCACATTGTCCCTCAGGATGCCCACCCCAATGGGGAACCCAATAGTCCTGCCTTCCAACACCCCACATAACTTTGACTTTGTGATTCCCATGTCTTACCACCAGAGTGTGAAGGATCGAACATACCTAAATGTTTACTTCACACAATATTTTGTTTCATGAACTTTGTAATACCTTAATCATATCTACTTTGTACACTTCATGATGCTTTCCCCCAATTTCTCTAGTTTTGTCCGTGGGAGCACCCCATTCAATCTTCTTCATCTCATGATTTTGAGGATGTTCCTTTTTATTCTTCTGTCTTTTGTGTTCTACCTTTAATGTTCCCTTGAGTATTGGTAATGTCACTCCTCTATTTTTTTACCCATCATCAATGGTAAGACCATCAGCACCTCCAGCCTTGATGTCTGAGTCAATCAGTTGTTCTATCAATAACCATTTGATCTTGTTGTTCAGATATTTCAGCCATGTCTGAATATTCCTGAACTCACTTGGGATTTTCTTGGCAAAGATTTTGAAGAGGTTTCCATTTTCTTTTTCAACTTATTTTACAGATGAGGAACCTGAGGTGAACAGGGTTAATAGTAGGGCAGGCAGGGCTATTCTATTTCACGGGATGGGGGTCTAATACTATTATATGGCATCTCTCCTTTCTGGAAACAATTGTGCTAACCTCTTCCACACAAGCTGCCAACAGACAAAATTTATTGCTCATGCTGTGTGGTTGAGGCTCCCTGTTAAAGCAAAAAGATCAAAGAACAAATTCAGAGAAAGTGTTGACCAATCTCCCTAGTGAATATTGATGCAAAAATTAAAAAAATACTCATAGAGAGATTACAGTAATATATCACAAGGATCCTACACCATGAGCAGGTAGAGTTTGTACCAGGAATTCAGGTTGGTTTAACATTATGAAAACTATCAGCATGCTTGACTATACCAATAACCAGACCAACAGAAACCATATGATTATCTCAATATATGCAGAAAAAGATTTTGACAAAGTTGAAAACTATTCCTATGAAAAATATTATAGAATACTGGAATAAATGGAACATTCCTCAAAATGATAAAAAAAATCTATCAAGTATTGAGGAGCAAAGAATAAAGTTTAGCAGTCATAACCAAAAGTAGTGTAGAATTTGGAATATCATATTTCAGGCTAAAGATACAGGCTTACAATAAAAAATAACTCAGGAGTATAATTCTACAAAGGGGAAATAAGATAATTAACTTCTAGGCATTCTCGATGAAAGGACTAGAGCTGACTATACACTTTGAGTTAAGGGTAACACAGGAGGAGAAATTTGCACAAGCAATCCAAATTAAGGAAAAAAGGATGCCATGTCTATATTCTCATCGGAGGAGATGGCACTAGTGTCCTCTTAGAATCCTAACATTATCATATGTTATTGTATGAATTAAATAAGACAGAAGCCAAAATAGCACTGTTATATTCTGATGGTCTTAAAAGGAAAGGGAGGGCCAAGGGATATTCAACAGGAAATAATGAGGAAGAGTGAGAAAAATTATGTCAAACAAAAGGATTAAAAGGAGAATTTTATTCAAACAAGGAAAAAGGAGTAGGGAAACATGCAACACCTGAAACTCTCATCTTAACTAGTCAAAAGTGAGGAGAACACACACACCAGAGTTAGCTAAAGAAATTCATTTCATGCAATAGGGGAAAAGGAGGGAATGGAGAGAGGAAAGAGAGAGAAATAAGAGAGTGAATTCAGTGAAGTATTATTTCTAAGCAAAAAAACTCTAACCACAAAGTGTGGCTTAAATAAAGGATTTGGAAGGAAGGGCAGGAAGGATGGAAGAAGGGAGGGGAGAAAGGAAAAAATGAGGAGAGAAAATCAAAGAACCTGTGATTTGCTTCTGGACAAGAGAAAGATAAGAGGAACAAGACTGGAGTTGAACACCAACCTCATCCAACAACTCTCTTATTTTGTGCAAAGAGAAAGTGGGAAGCAAAGGGAGGAGGGAAAGGATAACAAAATAAGATGTAGAGAAATACATAATTATTCTCATTACTATGAAAGTGAATGTGATGAGCTCACTTATAAAATGAAAGAGGATAGAAGAATGAATGAGAAAACAGTGCAAATATACATTAATTATAAGAAACATACTTGTGAGAGAATATTTTCGAGTTAAATATGATGCTACAGCAAAATCTATTATGCTTCCACTTATATAAAAAAGGCAGGGGGTAGCAAGAATGTTCTCAAATGAGGCAACAATATAAATTAAAATTATTTTTGATTGATTTGATTTTGATTATTAAGATAAGCAGGTAAAGTGTATTAAGCTGACAGGAATAGTAATGTCAATATCAATAGTATACACACACTGAATGATGAAGCATTCAAATACTTAAAAGTGAGCTATATAGAGAAATAAGTAATAAAACTATAAAAATGAGGGATATGTTAGGGTTTGAATAGAGTTTTATAAATTCTGGAAGTGAAAAACATCTGGAAATTATTAAATGGGAATAAAAAGGATTATATATAGTTATAAGTTGCGTGTGGTAACTAGAAAAACTGCTTATTTATTAGGCCATAAAAATCTCACAGATAAATGTAGAAAAGCAGAAATATGGATCTCTTAATGGCTCAGTGGAAAGAGAGACAGGCCTAGAGAAGGGAGGTTGTAGATTCAAATTTGGCCTCAGCCACTTCCTAACTGGATGCTTCTGAAAAAGTTACTTAACCCCAATTGCCTAATCCTTATAGATCTTCTGCCTTGTTACTGATAATTAGTATGGATTCTAAGATAAAATTTGAGTTTTTTAAAAAGCTGAAATATAAAATGCATCTTTATTGACCACAGTGCAATAAAAATTATATTTGATGCAAGGCAATTGAGGAATGAGGGTTGTTGTGAGGATCAGATGAGATACTTGTAGAAAAATGGTTAGTGCAGTAGCTGGCACATGGTAGGCACAATAGAAATGTTCATTCCTTTCCCTTCCCTTTAGAATTAGGAGAGGCATGGCTGGAGCTGTCAGAGAGCCAAGTCCTAGGGAAGATGAGTCCCTTTTTAATACTGTGTATGTGCCTATACATCCCTGGTGGGAATTACCTCATGTTCTTATCCTTTTGTTGTTCCCATACTATCCATGGGCCCCCTTTTCCTGGTTTGCTTCTCTTCTCCACAACAGAGCTCCTAAAGGAGTCATGACCGGAGTCCCTCTCTCTATCTACATCTGTATATCCTTGGGCAGCTAGGTGGTACAGTGGATAAGTCACCAAATCTGGAATTGGGAAGATCAGAGTTCAAATATGGCCTCAGACACTATGTGACCCAAGGCAAGTCACTTAGCCCTATTTGCCTCCATTTCTTCACATGTAAAATGAGCTGGAGAAGACAATGGCAAATCACTCCAGTATCTTTGCCTCAAACCTCAAATGGGAACATGAAGAGTCAGACATAACTGAAATGACTGAACGCCAACAACATATATCTATATAATCTATACTGTTATATTGAATCTCTGGGAGCTAGGAGTTCACACTGTGATTGACAGATGGATCAGTTGGATGTCGGAATGTTGGATGATGTAATCTCACTTATGAAAGAACAGTTAAGAATAATGATAGAGATACACACAATAAAATTTGTTTAGGACAGGAATTGGACAAGCATACCATGTTGCAATTGGAACTTGTTGAAGGCATGTACTCTCCTAAAGATAAAATGACTCCTAAGAAGGCTATGGTTACTATTGGTATGCAGACTGAGACTGAAAATGACAAGGAAACTGGGACGGCTACTCAGACTGAGGAGGGGGCAATGGCATCAGCTACTGTGTCTTTGCTACCCATAATAGATCAAACTCAGTTTAGGGCTGATGGTGAGGCAGTGAATATGAAGACCTATAAGGCATTTACAGCCCAGGATTTGGAGGTGCTAAGGAGAAGGTTTCCCAAATTCTTATTTTCACCTTATCAAGCAGCCAAGGAATTGAAAAGGATATTCAGTTTATTTAATCCATCATATCAGGACATTGAATTTGTCCTTGAGGAATTTTTTCACACCCAGTGAAAAGGCTAGGTTCATAGAAGAAACGAGATCAAATGCTAATCTAATGGACTGGCCTAGGGACCATTCAATGATTGATTTGAGTTCTCCTGCCAATATGAAGGACCTGATCAAATGCAGATATGATCTTTTAGAGGCGGTTAAAATCCACGCTAAGCACCCCAATGGCTGGAGTAGATTTGAAAAGATGAGGCAATCTGAGGAAGAGCATCCAAGTTTATTTTTGGATAGATTGATGGAAAACTCAGAATATCTACTTGGTTTTAACAGGGATCAGGCTGATGAGGCTTTACCTCACATCCAGAGGCAATTTATTAAGGGAACAAGTGTACCCATACAGGTTTACTTTAGGCAGAGCTGTCCACAGTGGGAGGAATTGTCATTAGAAGAGATCAGGAAGCATGCCACTTATATTCATGAGTCTAGGCAGAAAGAAAATCAAATTAAACATGAGCTGGACTCTGAGAAAGACAGGACAATACAGGGGTTAAAGTGTCAATTAAAAGAGGCCAGATGAGATAGAGATTGAGAGGAATTTTGGAATTTTGCTCTGCAAATTACCAAAGATAGAGACTCTAAACCCCAAACCACCTACTATAGTAAAAAGAGGTCCAATAAGTCAATTCCTAGGTGTTATCTTTGCCACAAAGTAGGCCATCTTTTAAGGGAATGTAGGTTCAAGAAGCAAATTCATTTCAGTAAAGATAGATCTGATTCATACAAGAAATCCTATGCTAATAATACTTGGGCAAGCAAAGCACAAAAATCACAGGCTTGTTGCCAACATGATTGCAAAAAATCAGACAAACCATCTTTAGGGGAAATGGAGAAATTTTTAAAATTAGGAGCCAGGCCAAGAAATGTTTCACAATGAAGTTTAATTTATAATACACATCATCAAAGAGAAAAGGCAGATACAGAGAGCAAAAAGCTCAAAGACATGAATGAGGCTAATGTTTTATTGATGGAAAGTATTGAGGGAAATTAATATACCATATTTGAACATAGGAAGAAGACCATGGCTGATTTGCAATTAGAAAAAGACATACAGGAATTGCATAAAGAAATTTATGGAAAGGAACATTCTCTTGTGGGAAGCACAAATTCACAGACTTTAATGAAAGGAGTGAAGGATTTTGACAGAAACCTAGTAACAAATGGGTTAAAATTTGGGCTAGGAAGTCAAAAGAACATGGTGCGAATAACCAATCACTAGTTATGTTGGGCAATGAAAGTAGCCAAGGGAAACAATTTGGAAACATTTCCAAACCCCTAGAACTGTGCTTAGCCAAAGAGAAAAATGTATCACTTAGTGCAACACCTGGAAACAAAATGGAGGACTAGAGAGAAATAAAGTTTCAGACTCAATCCTCAAGCTCAGAGAGCACCATAACACCAGTAAAATAGACTTTTCTGTATAATCCCCGATGCTGAGAGTTTTGAGCCTAAATACAAGGTAGCAAGTGAGTTTTCAGAGCAGCCAGCAACTGGCAGAGGAAAAAACATGAGCGGGTTTGAAACGAGGTTTCTACAGGCAGAGTCACTCGAGGATACCTATAACTCACAAAATAACACACAAACAGGGCTGAGACCTCAAGTCTTGGTGAGGGGGGAGGAGATTACACCTAATCCTATCCCTGAAGCCATGATTAGAGACTTACAATGCCCTAGAATGGTGGAAGAAACTGTCACATTTCAAACTCTGATCCAAGAGAAGCTATTTTGTTCTGGAGGCAAACAGCAAGGGAGAGGGGGCAGACTCAGACTCATACACTACAGAGGATGTGCTCATGAAGACAGACATTTTCCAGGAAGTGAATTCTTGTTGTGATTACCATGGACCTTCTAATAGAGAGGCATTAAATTCTGAAGCCAGCAGACTGAAGGAAGACAAACAGCTGTTTCCTTTGCATAACAACAATGACCATAAAGAGCCTTTGATCATTATCCAGATTAATGGGGAATATGTCAGTGGTATCATTGATACAGGGGCAGATATTAGTTGTTTAAAGGATCTCCCTAGTGATTGTGAAATGCTTGGTTCAGTCATAGTGAAAGGAGCATCAGGCATACCACAGACTGCACCAAAGTTTCAGCCAAAGATGGTGAAGTTGGGACCAATAGAATTTGACCATCAATTCTTATTGTTACCATCATGCCCAAACAATCTCATAGGTAGAGATATCCTGTGTAAACTTGCAGCTACAATTTATTGCGAGCCAAGTGGAGAACTGTATTTGCACCTGCCTAAAAGGTCATTGAAACATCATCCTGACCTGTGCTTAGATAGGATAGCAGAAGACCATACAGTTTTAGTTCTGGATCAAGACAGCTTAAACAAGATTTCAGATACTCTACCCATAGGAGTCTGGGTGGGGAGTTCATCAGATGTGGGTAGAATCCTATCTGCTAAGCCAGTGAAGATAAAAGTAAAAGAAGGAATACAACCACCTAGAATTCCTCAATTTAAACTAAGCAAAGAGGCTGTAGCTGGAATAAAACCTATAATCCAAGGCCTATTAGATGGAGGCATACTGGTGCATGGTTTTTCTGAATTTAATACTCCTATTTTACCAATCAAGAAGGCAAATTTAGATGCTAGTGGTAACATCCAGTGGAGAATGGTACAAGATCTTAGAGCAATAAATGCATATGTGGAAGAGATCCATGTAGTTATTCCAAGTCCATCACAGATAATTGCAGGGATTACACCAGACTCAAGATGGTACACTGTGATTGATCTGTCCAATGCATATTTCAGCATTCCAATCCACAAAGACAGTCAAAGATCCTATGGGAGAATAAGACATTATTCTGGAGTTGTCTTCCCCAGGGATTCAAAAATTCTGCATCCATCTTTTGTCAAATACTGCAAAAATCTAGAATCCATATCTTTCACTGCAAGCAAATTGGTGCATTATGTAGATGACATCCTGCTAATGTCACCAACAGGAGATATCTGTCAGAGACATAGCATTCATCTAGTAGAAGAACTGTATAAGAGAGGACATAGACTATCCAGAAACAAAGTTCAGTGGGTCAAAGAGAGAATCAAGTTTTTAGGGTTCACACTGCAGGGTGGAACTAGAAGTATATCAAAGAAGTGAATTTAGGATATACAAAAACTCAGCTTACCTAAGACCAAGAAACAGCTAAGAACAATAATTGGCATGACTAGTTTCTGCAGACAGTGGATACCTGGGTTTTCTCTAATATCAAACCCTTTAACAGAGTTAACTAGGAAGGACATCAAAGAGCCACTCAAGTTAACAAAAGAGCACAAACATGCCATTGAGAAGTTAAAGGAAGCAATTCTTTCTTCTCCTGCACTAGGCATTCCAGATCATAACAAGACTTTTCATCTATTTATCCATGAGGATAAGGGAATAGCTTGTGCAGTACTCACACGATATTTAGGAAGCAATCTAAGACCCATGGCATATTACAGTTCTACTCTAGATCCTGTTATTCAGGGAATGGTTTCCTTTTTGAAGATTATTGCTACTGCAGCTCTGATAGTTAGGAAGAGTTCTAAGCTGGTTCTGGGAGGGGAGCTCAGATTGTATTCCCAGCACCAAATTGAAACCACGTTGAGGAATGCAAGTCTGCAGGCATTCACATCTCAGAGGCTCTCTCGGTACCAAGCTACTTTGTTAACAAATGAAAATTTAACCTTCCATAAGTGTAAATCCATCAATCCAGCGACTCTTATTCCAGAACTTCCATTAGAAGGGGATAGTCTTCATATTTGTGAGGATACATTAGAACAAAGTACAAAAGGCTAGAGAAGATCTTTCTGATGTTCCTATGGAAGAAGCAGACCTTACACTTTTTTGTGATGGCTCGAGTTACCATAATAATGGGCAAAGAGTTACTGGAGCAGCTGTAACTACCCAGAATGAAACCCTATGGATTGCAGCGCTTGGGCCAGACATCTCTGCTCAAGGGGCAGAAATCTTTGCATTGACTCAAGCTCTTAAAATTTGTAAAGACAAGGCTATTAATATTTTTTATAGACTTGAAGTATGGATTTTCGATCATGCATTCTTCAGGAGAAATTTGGAAGAAAAGAGGGAAAATGGGAAAGCAATAGCATATGGGAAACTGATTAGTGAATTGTTAGAGGCCATACAATTACCATCAAAGTCATCTGTCATTCACTGCAGAGCACATCAAAAGTTAGTGGGACCAGTAATCACAGAGTTGACATTTCAGCGAAATTTGCAGCCAGGTGTGGGCCAAAAGCTGTATTTCACTTACCCTTAGTGGATAGAGATGAACTATTACAAGCCTATTCACAAAAGGAAGTGGAATATTGGCAGGAAAATCTTGGAGCCACTCTGATGAATGGAGTGTGGATGTCAATCTCTGGTAAACCGTTTTTGCCGAAATTACTGCACCATACTGCGTGTGCAGCAGTGCATAGGAAAGGCCACTATGGAGTTTTAGGAGTGGTAGACACAATTCGCAAAAGCTGGATAGCAGTAGGCATGACAACTGAAGCCAAATGAGTGTGTGACAGTTGTATAATATGTCAACAATATAACAAGGCTATAATTAAGACCAAAGCCTTTGGAGGAAAACCAATAGCATTCACACCGTTTGAATGCATACAGATAGATTATGTCACAATACCTAGATGTCAACAATATAGGTACATACTCGTGATAGTGGACAAGCTGACTAAATGGCCAGAAGCATTCCCAGCTAAGAAAAACGATGCAGATTTTGTAGCAAAGTTGCTATTGAGGGAGATAATTCCAAGGTTCTCTATTCCATCAGTAATATCGTCTGACTCTGGTAGTCATTTTGCAAATTCTATTTTAAAGCAAATCTACCAGGTGTTAAGGATCAAGAGACACCTGTGTTCTATCTATCGACCTCAATCATCTGGAGCTGTGGAATGGGCCAATCAATCTCTGAAATCTATGATTTGAAAGCTGTGTACAGAAAGTCATCTTAAATGGCCAGATGTTTTACCTATGGCACTTTTCTATTTGAGAAGTCAACCAAATAGTCAAACCCATTTGTCACCGTTTGAACTATTATATGGTCAGCAGCCACGGATAGGAAAAGCTCCATGAGACACCAATTACCTATCACATTTAGGGATTGAGTGCAAAATCTATGAGTATGTCACATTATTGAAAGAGAGATTAGATGAACTACAGAAGTTATCTTTAATGCAACAAAGAGTTCCACTTGACTTTAGTCTTCATAATTATCAACCTGGAGATAAAGTATATATTAGAAACTTCACAAGAAAATCAGTATTACAACCAAAATGGAATGGTCCTCATGAAATTATACTAGTAACACCATCCTCTGTAAAGGTTAAGGGAAAAGATGCATGGTATCACTACACCCACCTAAAGAAAGTCCTCAGGAAAGCCAAGTCCTCATCCAGCAATCAGTCTGACATGGAAGAAACAGAGTCTTGTCTAAACATGCAGTCTCACAAGACACAGAATCTGACATAGAAATAGAACCTCAATGTAAAAGATCATACTTGAAAACAAAGCCTCAAACAAGAAAACACCAAGAAACAGATCAATATCAAGAACACGATACTCAAATCATTGATTTAGATCACACAAATGCCTCATTCATGCATGAAGATCAACAGTTAAGTAACAGTAATGGTGAAGAAGAAGAAACAGAATATTAGTTTAAGCGTAATACATATGTACATCACAGACAAGTGCAAACATAAAATCTCATAAAGGAAATTTGTGGCAACACAAAATTTTGACATAACATCACACAGTCATGCATTGGTTCCTGATCCAGGGATTCTTCAATCAAGTCGATGACAGATAAGATGGGTTTCCAGCAAAGGAGAAGAGTGATGAAATCCCAAAGAGTTCCAGAGACATCAGGACATCAGGACCAACGCAAGGACAAGAGGAGACATTGCGCTAACTGTCTGTACAAGGACCTAAACTGTGACAACAGCTAAGACTTGGACATCATCACCAGGAGACTCACAAGGAGAGAAGATCAGCAGATGAAGATTAGGTTTGAATAGGTGCAAGGTTTTCACTTTCAGACACTAATCACAAGGGAAATGCACATATAGAACACATGCAACAGGACATAAGTTGATTGACAGAGGGATTCTGAAGAAGAAGGTGAATATAAACCCAAACAGGAAATGTTAGGTCATGAGTCCAACATATAGTCACAATAAAGTCACTTCACATGTACATATTGTAAATAAATGTATATAGTTGAAGAAGAAACTACAATGACCCAGATGAGCAAGAGAATTAAGATTTCTTGCAAGGTCTAAAGTAGTCATTTCATAAGAACATCACATGAAAACCTTGTATGTAAGTAATATTGTTACTAACATGTAAAGCATAAGTCTACCAACCCATAAGGAAAGAGTAGACGTAGGAATGTTCAAATTTTAGCTAGTACAGGGTCAGTGTAAATAGTTATAAATGTTTAAATAGAATTGTTTGAAAGAACGTTAGGTAGACATTGTGTAGTGTAGGTTAGTTAGAAATGATTTGACTAACACATTAACTATAGTATAAGATTTACTGACTAATGTTTCTAACTGTAGATTAGGGAATAGAAATGTTAGAGTTTAATGCGATTTAGGAATATTGTTGGAAGTTAGTATTAGAAATATAGACAGAGTTGTTGCAAATTTCTTCATCTTAGAGTTAGGAAACAACATAGATGATTGTTATGATAAAGTTCATATGTTATATTTATGTTTAACTGATGTGTTCATGAAAATGTTGTATTTAAATCCCACACTTTCCCACAGAGAAATCTATCCTAAACCCTTGTCATTAGCTTTAAGTTAGTTAGTTAGTTAGTTAGTTAGTTAGTTAGTTAAAGCATTAGATAAGGTAGGGTTTATTATTTTGGGGAAGGGATAGTTAATGGGATAGGAACACATAGTTAAGATTAGTATAGTGTAGAGATCATCCACGGACAAGATCAGCTGGAAATTTACAGGTTGAAATTTCCAAAAACAAAATGGCATTCATGTTATATTGAATCTCTGGGGGCCAGGAGTTCACACTGTGATTGACAGGTGGATCAGTTGGATGTTGGAATGTTCCCAGAGAGGCATGTGGACAGGAGAGGGCAGTTGGCCCAGGGGAAGGTATAAAACCACCCTTGTAGCCCTGGCAGGGGTTCTTGGTTCTTGTCCCTGAGACTTGAGATCAGTGGATCCTGGTCTTTGTGGGACTGAGACTTGCAAACTCAACCCTGCAAGCTCCTCCTGTTTGTTCTTGTGCCATCAACAACCTGTACCAGGTCACCATCTCTGATTCTACTGCCCCTAGATATTAGGAAGTCAATTATCTTAGTCATCTAGGTTTCCCAGGGCCCAGGAGGGATCTGGGAAGTGGGCAGGAGAAGAAGAAGAGGGTGGAAAGGGGGGATTTCTCAAACTGATCAGGGTTATCATCTAGTGAAGAAGCTGAAAGATTTTAAAGCAGTTTGCCTGCTCTGGTGTGGCTCTGGCCAGGCTGTACTGGAGAGAAGCTAATCATCTTAATTCATTCACTTGCCTACAGTTTAGAGATTCATTAGCATCATTTTAAATTAGGGTCTCCCAATACCTCCATCCAAACCCATTATCCTCCTTTGTTAAATACAACCAAAGTTTAAAGTACCTTCCTGAAGTGTTTGTTCAAAGCTTCTTTGGGAAGGGAGACACGCAGTCAGATATCAATGTTACCCAGCTAAAGAGCCCATTAAATAATATCAATTAACCCCAGGTGGGTCCTGAAGGGACATCATCCATTGACCTAAAGGATCCTACCTGGGCACTGTTATAAAGGAGAGAGGTGTCATCCTATCCTCTCTCCATACTTCATCTACATCTACATCTATAGATAGGAATATCAGGAGTCATTTTATTATAACAATACCTATAGCATCTATATCTTCATCTGTCAGTATATCTATACACACATATAATACATGAATAGAAATCTATACATACATCTAGCAATATTCAGCTTTGGCTCCTCATGGAATGAGCACACTCCATCCTAAGGTTGCAAATGAGGAAGTCCCCCTGCCATATGTAAAGGTTAAAATTAATGGTTGGACAATGATGATATGAAATTATGTGGCCAACAGTATTTATTATATCTTGAGTCAGAAATTTATTTACAAATATATACAAATAGAAAAGAAAAAATAAAGAAGAGAAATATGAGGGGGTTAGGTTTGACTTGTTTCTCCATCCACTCTGTTGTCTTGTGAACTACAAACCCCCAAATTAGGAGGGATTGTTTGATAGATAGTTTGTATTCCCTTCAACACTTCTGATACATTTCCTAACTCAGAGACTGTCTGGAGTTCACTATCTAGCCCTCCAGTTTGTGTGGCTGAAGTCAGTTGATTTGTGTCTCCAACCACTGAGCACACTTCAATGATGTTGTTATTGAGCACACTAGCCACTGGAGATGACAGCTGACTACTCTCCCTTCCCCAAGCTTCTGGCTTGAATTCATCAGCTAAGGCAGGGATGGGCAACATATGGCTCTTGAGCCTTATCGGGCCCTTTTGAGGGCCAGATATAGCTCTTTCTGCAGGAGTCATAAAGTCTATTTTTTTTTCAGGTGTTGTCACAGGAGCATGCACTGTGAGCACCGTATGGCTCTCACAAAATTACATTTAAAAAAATGTGGCGTTTATGGCTCTCACAGCCCAAAAGGTTGTAGACCTCTGAGCTAAGGGGTTGAGAAAGCTAGATCTACAGCTGCCATCTGCCATCAGCCACGAACCCCATGTTCTGCTCTTGAAAATCAAGCCTTTTCCAATATTCCGTTTGGTTTGCTCTCTAACCTCATCTTGAGTTTTCATGCCTAAAGCAAGAGAATGGATTTGGTCATTAGGATTTGACTCCTCTAGGGTTACTACTGATTCTCCTAGGAGAAGACTCTGGGGGCACACACTCTCTTCAGATATTTGAAGGGATTAAACTTACTTTGAGTAATACCCAAGAGTAATGGTGGGTGCATGTGGAAAGAAGCAGGTTGAGGCTTGATGTCCAAAGTGGAATGGCTTCCTTTGGAAGGAGTAAGGGACAGAGAAAGTAGGTACCATCTTGCTTGAGGTCTACAAACAAAGGCTGTCAGATGCATTGTAAAAAACCTTCTTTTTATTCTAGTCCACTATGGTTATTACCCCACAGGAGAGACCCTACCACAGAAGCAACCACTCTAAGCATGCCCTAACTGTAAGGATAGACTTGGCATCAGACCCCAAGAGTTCCTATTCCCTGGGTCCCTAGACATTCTGGATCTAAGAGGTGATTTAGGTAGATGAAGGTCCCCGTGTTGCTCCACTAGGTCATGAGTCTAAAGTATAAATCAAATTGTCCTCCAGTGCAACCAGCTTGTAGGAATGAAAGTGGGTAAATTGGTGGTTGGGAGGGAGGGTTCAATCTGGTGACAAGGGCAATCTTCATTAAGCTGTGCCTGTTTGAGAACAGTTGATTCCAGGATTTTTTCTCCTCCTGTTGCCATATATTAGAGAAAGTGAAGGCTGGGTTTTTATTGCATTTTGAATGTTCTGAATAACTTCTGAAATGCTTTTTAAAAGAACCATTTAAGGGTCATGCTTTCAGGGGTAGAGGATGATCAAAGAGGAGCTGAAGGAGTGACTTTGTAGCTGAGGACAGGGTAGTTCAAGATAGCACACAGCACAATGACCAACTATGCAATAGGGTGTTCTGGACACATCTAATTGTGATGTAGTCATAGGACATGGCTGATCTCCTACTCCTTTTTTCTCCCTTCCTCAAAAAGCATGGTCTAGACACACTGACCTCCTCCCATACTTTTGTGCTGCCTGGACCTTCCTCCTGGAATATTTTACCTCCTTATTTCCATCTCTTAGAATCTCCAGTTTCCTTTAAGACTCAGCTTCATAAACCTTCTTTATAAAGTAGACCTCATGTTGGTTTTCTATCTATTCTGTATACATCTAGAAGTATATCTGTTGTCTCCACTACTAGAATATAAGTACCTTGAGGGCAGAGACTATTTCCTTTTCCTGTTTGAATGTTCAGTGTATAGCCACTGGTCCCTAGTTAAGTACTGGCTTGACTATTATCCTAATGGAGAGCTTTCAAGTTGTGACCAAAAGTTAAAACCTTTGGATAAGAGGATGCTGGGAACATGTGCCAGAGATGTAGATTGGTGGCCAGACTCCATGATTCTTGGAAACAAGGAAGTGCATTCCTTTTCTTTGGGGAAAACCAGTCAAAAGAAACCTGCACTGGGTCCCTTTGGTGCTTCCCATTTGCTACAAAAAAAGAAAGAATCCAACACCTGTTTGTTCCTCTTGGATTTGTGTCACAAACACTAAGAGCCACCTACTTACACTGGAGACAGAGAGGCAGGGCCAAGAAAAGGAAGAGAAGAGATCCTGTACCAAAAGGTCAACATTCCTTTATTAGGCATCTACTCTGTGCCAAGCACCATGACCTGTAGAAGATCTAAAATGCTTCCTGCTCTAGGGCAGGCTGTTTTCCTTTCATGGAAAAAAGACACAGGCATTCAATTGCTTTCCTCAGAGGTTCCTGCCAGGTCTTTTTGTGATTCTGACAAATTCCCTTGCTTAAGTATAAACCACCGGCTCTCTATTCCCTTTCTTGGAAGACCTTCTCACAGTGGCATCTCCTGCCTTCAACTCCATTTTAAGAGGCTGCTTTATATCTCTGTGTGTATTCACATTCTCTTCAGCAACTTTGGATTTGGTGAGCTCTTTGGCCAGGCCATGAATCAGCATGCTTTTCGTGGCAAATGCTTTGGTAGATGCCCTTTCGCTTACACACCATTTGAGCATTTACAAATTGATTTTATCTCTATGCTGAAAGCTGGACAGTATAAATTTGTCTGGTCAATTTGTCTGACCAGGTGGCCTGAAGCGTTTCCTACTGCTCAGGCCACAGTGGCTTTTGTTGCCAAAGTTCCTTTGAAAGAAACTATTCCTCATTTTAGCCTGCCAGCACGTATTGATTCAGGTAGAGGAACCCATTTTACTGATTCAGTCTTGTTGCAAATTTATTCATGTTTGTGGATAACTCGTAAATTTAACACAGCATATCATCCCCAGAGCTCCAGCCAAGTTGAAAAAATGAATAAAGAACTTAAACTATGATTGCCAAATTGAGCATGGAGACTCATTTAAAATGGCTCAAAATTCTACCTCTGGCCCTATTTTATCTCAGAAACTGACCCAGAGGTGATTGACACATCTCACCATTTGAGATGCTATTTGGACTTCCACTTATTCAGGCAGAACCATTTACCCCTGCCTATATGTCATTGTTAGGAGGAGATGCAACCATTTCCACATATATCAGACAATTTCAAACAAAATTGCGAGAGCTCCACAACTCTGGAGCTGCTGCTCAAACAGACCTCATAGACTTTTCAGTTCATGATTTAATCCCAGGTGATAGAGTGTACATAAAGAATTTCAAACGTACTGGATCGGCTGAACCTGCTTATGATGGACCATTACAGTTCCTATTGACTATACCAACAGCCATTCAAATTGGGGAGAAGGACTCATGGATTCATTGTAGCCATGTAAAATAAATTCCTCCTGTTGATAGTGAATAATTGACTGTATTGATTGTATTTGACTATGGATCATGATAAGACTTCCTTATTGCTGAATCTGTACTATTTTGTTCAATGTATTCGATTGATCCTGTGTACTTGAACAAATTGCCATTGTAGGACAATACATATATTACCTTGAAGAAGAGCTATATTAGTGATCTATATTGACTTGATGTGCCTTTTATAACATTTTGTGCCTTTTGTGAATTTTTTGTATTTTCTTGAATGTATTATTGATTTTATACCTCCATTGCTGGCTGCCTTCCTTCCCTTCCTTTTCCTACCTTTCCCTACCTTTCCCTCCTTTTCTCCTACTTCAGTGCAGTTATAGCTTTGCCTCTGGATTCAGAAACATCCCAAGGGAAGGAGAGCCCACTTGCTGCTTTGATTGTTCGCTATGTCCAGGGGCTAGATTTCCAATCAAATGAGTAAGTATTTGAAATAGCTTCCTCTAACAAACCAGGTGACTTGGGGTCACCCTGAATTCATGGGAACATTGATGATTGAGTAAAGAGATATTCAGCCCCAAAAGGGACTGCTTGTTCTATTTCTGTGGTGGATATCATGTCCTTGGTCTCTTTCAGATATTTCAGACACTATGTCATGGGGATAACTGTAAGCTGAATGAATGTATATGATCATAGATCTAGAGCTAGAAGGAACCTCAGGAGCCATCTAGTTTAATTCCCTCATTTGATTAATAAAGAAATAATCAAGAAATGGAGTGTGTCTGCTGAGACTTGGGAATGTTAAGTGACTACCCCAAGGCTACACAGGAAGTATGAGAGTGAGGATCTTGGCACAGGTCCTTTGAGTCAGTGCTTTTCCCAATTTATGATTTTTGTTGTTTGTCCTTTGTTTTTGAAGAGGACCAAAGACATCACTGGGTGATGTCTAGAATTGTGCATGAATTAGAGGTAAGTGAGGTAGTGTTGAACAAAGTCATTAGCCTCTCTCTCTTCTCCAGTCATTGAAGTCTAGTGGCAAGACAAAAAATCAGCATGACTGGTAATGTCTTAGAACTCAGTGGATAACCTCTGCATCTTTGATGTCTGATCAAGCTCTAACCACTCCATTTCTTCTTCAATGGCCACCTTCATGGACATTGGAACAAATTGCTATCATCCACTCATTCCACAGGGGCACAGGGCAAGTGTTCAGAAGTATGTTGTAGATACCCCTATAAACCAGAAATCTGGGAGCTATTTATTCCCATTTTACAGAAACGTTAGATAGAGGTTAAGTGACCTACTCAAGGTGATACAAGCTAGTAAGTATCTGAGGTTGGATTTAATGTTCAGGTTCTCCTGACTCTAGATAAGTACTCTATCCAGGGCAAAACCTAGCCAGACAGAGTGGACAGAGTCATAATAGGCATGGAGTTAATGGTTTAAGAAATGATTATGGCAGCCTTCTTTTACTTGTGTGGTCAAGTATAATGAAAAGTTGTATGTAGAGGAGATTATGATCTGATATGGGAGTGGTTCAGTATTTAATATCTCTGTACATAATTCTGGTTTCCATCAAAAACGTGATCATACTAGAATCCCTGCTGAAGGAAATTTACAATTAAATTGCCCTCATGTGCCACTAGTTATTGAAATAAGTATAGACTATGAAAGGCAGAAAAGGCCTTAGAAGTCATTTAACTAGAGAATAACAAAGAACTTTGTAAGTGCCCCAAAATAGCCTCAAAATCAGGTGAATTCCTAGTGACAGGTATCCATAAGAAAGAGAATGATATGGTCCAGATCAGCATCTTTTGGCTTAATTTCAAGTGCAAGCCAATCAGATAGAAACATGGAAATTTCTATTTTTACATATAAGAGGAAGGATTATGACTCAGTGTCAGAAACAGGTTAACATAGTATACACTTAGTAAATGCTTCTTTATTTACTTCTTCATACATTAAAAAAGATTTTATATTAACCTCAGAGAAATTTTAAGCTTTGACCTCTCTTTAGCTGGGTATGGTGGCTAAAAGCCTGTGCCTATGACAAAAGAGTCTTGCCCTAATAAGCATTCTAGCCACTGAACCCCAGTGATTGAGGCCTGGATGGACAGTACAAAGACCTAAAGAGATGAATTGTAGAATTTGATAGCAGAGAATAGCCCAGTGGGGATTCCCAGCAATGGACAGTGGAATAATACTCAGTATAATGGTCAGAAATCATCATGAAATCATATGTGTCTTCATGTCAAGTCAGTCATTTGTTCCTCCCATCACATAACTCCTTGTCTACTAATGACAAATGTCTACTCTTAACTCTTTCCTTAAGAAAGGAAGAAAAAGGAAAAGACTGAATTTGTGGTCTGATTTCATTTTATAGGACAATATGAAATGGAGGTCCAAATGCTTCAAAACAACAAACTCATCAACAATAACTGTAACCCATCTTCCACAAAGTACCAATAGACATTTCCATACTCTTCCTCCAAACTATCAGTCAAATGTGCTAAAAGATCAACACCTTGCATCTCAACCGGGAACCCTCTTTAATTGTAAAAAGGCTTCATTTTACAGTTTGAAAGGAGTTGAAGTAATTAAGATCATATCAGTGTCAAGCTAAGATTAGAAACCACAGATGGGATGAGATGACTTGGACTGGAATCTTATTTCTTCAGTCTTACTTGTATAACGTGGGTTAAGACCTTTAGCTTCTCTAAAACTTAAATTCCTTCACATTAAAATGAGGACAATGGACCAGATTATCTTTAAGATATATGTGACCCTCAGTGTAGTTTGGTGAAACTAGAGGTCCATCATGTCTGTTTTTCCTATGTTTAGTCCACATACCAAGCTGACACATAACTCTATGCATTCTTATCAGGGAAAGTATAATGTAAAGCTTATCCTTAGAAACTTTTGCCCACCTGGGGAAGACTCCAGCTCCAGGAGGGAGCACTAATTATTGAAGGGATTTGGATTCAGAAAAGAGAGTAAAGCACAGGCATTTTTCAAGATCAAGAAGTATTTGTGCTGGAGTCCCTAGGGTGTTGGTGTTGAAATTATTTGACTTTAAATTTTGATAAAGTCCCCAAAGGACACAGTGACTTAAAATAATTCTACAATAACAGCATTACCAATAGCATTTATATAGTATGTTAAAATTGGCAAAGCATTAAAAATAGGATTTGATTCGCTCTTCCCAGCAGCTCATGGAGATAGCAGCTATAAGGATTTCCATTTTTCAGATGAGGTACTGAGGCAGACAAAAATTATAGGACTTCCCCAGGGTCATGCTGACAGTAAGTGATTGAGGTCAGATAGGAAATCATATCACCCTGACTCCAAACTCAGTGTTTTTCTCACTGTACAGCCCAGCTGCCTTTAAAAGCATGGAGCTCTTCCAAGTAGTGAGAAGAGAGGGTGATGGGAGTGAGCTTCAGGAAATCTTCTTGAGCTGAGTCAGTAATCCTAAACAGTGAGTGAATTCCATTAGGGACAAGTGTGATGGAAGAAATAAAAAATCTCACTAACCACCCTCATCAAATAGTGGACTTTATCATAATTGAATTTTATACTTTCTGGAGCATTTGTTCTCAGACAAACCTCCCCCTCTTGAACTTAAAAACATGAGACGCTTTTTATTCGTTACAGATAGTTTGCTTTGCATGAAGTGACCTGAAAATTAATATCCAGATAAGGAGAGAGATCACTCCCAACACAAAAACATTACCTTCCTGGATATCGAAGAACCTCTGGGAATGGCTCTCACCTGTGTAGCTCTTTTCTTCTCCATACTGAGGGCACTGATTCTTGGCGTGTTTGTGAAATTCTGTGACACCCCCATGGCCAAAGCGGATAACAGGGCCCTCAGTAGTGTTGGAGTTGGATTGAAACAACCCAGGGTTTGAAATCTACCCCAGACACTTCCCAGTACTGTGATCTTTAGTAAATCACATCTTTGAGTCTCTTCCTTACTGCCCTCTAATGATGAAACAATCACAACAGGGTTATTGAGAGGCTCAAATGAGAGAGTACATATAAAATGCTTTATACACTCTAGAAATACTACCTATTATCATTCCTTTTTTTGGCCTCAGTTTCCTCATTTAGAAAATGAAGGGCTTGGAATATCTGGCCATTAAGATTGCTTCTAGCTCTTGACCTTACTTAGATCATTAGATTCTTCTGATATCCAAAACTGAAGTTAAATTAAGTGGGATATCCAGAAGGGGCTATGACAGCCTGAAGGGTTAATCTATTGTGAAAGGGTATTTTTAGTAGGATAAATGGACTTTTACAGGACAGATTAGGGTGAATCTAAGAGGATGGTATGAGTGGGGATTACACTTTCTTTAAAAAAAAATTCAACTTCAGAAAAATAATCAGTAGTATAAGAGAGGGCATGCCAAGAGATCCTAGGAGAAAAGAATTATATTGGATTTAAATGAAAATAAATTTCGGCACAATGATGCTTTTTCAAAGCTGCATTAGCAGAAGCTTAATGACTAGGCAGCCTCAATTCTCACATCTGTAAAATGAGCTCGAGAAGCAAATGACAAACCAATCCATTATTTTTCTGAAAAAGAAAAACTCCAAATGAGGTCACAAAGAGTCAGACAGGACTGAAATAACTGGACAACAATTAGAATCAGAGAGGTGAAGATTTTGTTATTCTTTTCTCGTCATGTCAAATCTAGGATATTGTTTTCCTATCTGGGCACCATGAAAAACACTGGAATTTAGTGGTGGATGGAATCTTGAAGATCCTTACTCTACTCTGATAATTTTAGAGAAGGGGGAACTGAAAGCCTGAGGATTAATAGAATTTGAGTTATGAGGACCAGTTAGTAAAAGAGCTGCATTCCCAAATCAAGCCATCCTGTCTCTCTTGACCTGTTGGTAGCCCTTGACCCTATTGTTCATCATCTCCTCCATGGTGCTGTCTTCCCTGTTGCTTTTTGTGACATTGCTCTCTCCTGTTTTTATTCATACTTGTGAGACCTGTCATTCTCTGTCTCTTTTACTGCATGTTCAACCATGTCCTTGTGGCCAACCAGGGTTCTGTCCCAGGCCTTTCCCCCTTCTCCCTCCTTATTATTTCACTTGCTGACCTCATCCTTTCCATCAATTCAAAGATCATTCTTATGCTGATGATTCTCAGACGTACTTACTCAGCCATCGTCCTTCAATCTAGTCTCTTCAAATCTCCAGACTTACATCTCCAACTGTCTACTGAATTATATATAGGCTCCTAGAAGGTTGGGACCATCCTTTTCTGTATTTCTATTCCTAATATTCTATTCCTGCCACAGGGTCTGTTATATGGCAGGTAATTAATAGATGTTGATTTACTGAAACACTGGAGACCCCTTAGACTTAGCATGTTCCAAACAGAATTCACTATTTGCTCCTCAAAAAATGTTCCCCACTTAATTGAAAGAAATGGAAATATCAGTCCTGGAAAAGAAAATGTTATGTGGAGACAAAAGATGTCTCCAAGCATTTGAATGGAAAGAATGAAGAGGAAGAATGGTTAAGGTGGCAGAGTTGTGGATTTCAGTATGAAATGAAAACTTCTTAATAGTAGAGATGATCCAAAACTCAATTGAGTGTCCCAGGAGGTGGTGAGGTCTGCACCCCAGAATCTCTAAGTGGAGACTGAGATTATATAGAAGATTGTGAGGCTAAAACTCCCTTTGAAATATGGATTAGACTAAATGCCTTCTGAAGTCCCTCATAAAACTCCAATTGTTAAAGATTTTTCACTTCTCTAATATAGTCACCTTTGTCATGATGGGTGTTGCAGTCAGTAAACATATTAGGATTCTGGAGGAATTATTGTGAATGGAGATCTACACACACACACACACACACACACAAACACACACACACACACATATATATATATATATGTATATATATATAATATAATATAATATACCTGTTGTCCTTGGAGGGCCCTTTCATTTCTGATATTCTGTTATATATTTCTAATATGTAATTATTGTGACGGAGAAGTTGGGATAGGAAGGGAAGGGGATTTGTGAGGAATTCATGGTCAAGGACAGCACCTAGAAAAGTTCATTCTGTACACTAAATTGCATCATGCTTGGTCTGCATTTCACAGGGTTAGCACAGGAGGGTTACAGGTAGTACTATGGATGATAACATTAGACTTAAAATCAGGAAAACCTCAATTCAAATATTGCTCAGACACTTATTAGCTTTGTGACTCTGTTTCCTCCTCCATAAAATGGTGACACTAATAACACCTTCTTCATAGGGTTGTTGTGAGGATCAAATGAGATAATATATCCAGTTTTACAGGCTTCAAAGTGATTCATAAATGTACTTATCATTACTATTATTAAAAGTGTGAGCACATAAAGAACACAAGTCTACCCTGTTGGCCTAATTGCTCTCACTGAGTTTTGGATCTCACCACTTCATAAATGACTCCTGCCTGAAGCCTGGAGTCAGCTCAGAGAGAATCATACCTGATGTAACAGCACATGTCAGCCCCAGAGTCCATAAATCTTTTTGCTGATACAGGGACACGTATGGGTCACAAGGTGAGGAGGAGGAAACATTACAAAGAGGAAAAATAAGCATTTTATCAATTATCATTGGTCCCTTGAGCTCTACAAGGAATAGTGAAACAGATTCTAAAACATATTTTTCCTCTTCTCTTTTGGTTTTCCCCTTGGACTCAAGAACAGAACTGGAGATGCCTCAGGCAGAGATGGTCCCCAGAGCTCCTCCCTGGCTGAGGGTGAGGGCTGATGTGATAGAAAAACCAAACAACTTTCCAGTCTCATAAACAAGAGTGCTAAGAGGAAACGTGTTCAATCTTAGAACCAGTGGTGCTTAAATATTCCCCTCCTTTCGTTGCTCCCCCAAACAAAGTCCTGCCTCATGTTCAATTGTGTTAGGCATATAGAATAAGTCTTGTCACTCAGCGTTAATTTATCAAACTCTGGGAACTTCTCTATTATAACAAGATCCAAGCAGGTGACCAAAGATCTAGGCTAGCCACTACGTGACTCCCCCTTGGCTTAGGACTTAAAATGATGTTCATATTGATGCTTCCCAAAATTCAGAAGAAAATTTCCCAGATGATTCCTGTCCTCCTATTAATGCTCCCACAGCTCTCACCTTCTGTGCACAAGACAGAAAAGTCCCCTTGTTTCCCCAAAATCAGTCCTGTCCTATCTAGGGATGGAGATCTGGTGATTGGGAGCTTTGTCCCCCTATATTCAGTAGAAGTGAGCAGTGTCAGCAGAGCAGAACTCTTTCAAAGTCATCCTGACAAGGGCTGTAAGGATTACAAGTAAGTGCCTATCAGATTATCTCATAACATTCTATTTTTCATTGTGACAATTACAAAAGGTCTTGATAGAATTTGACTTCATCCTGTCCTAACATACTATCCATTATTTTCTAAAATTCTCTCTGGTATATCTGCCAACTCTAGTTGCATGATTCTAACACCTATAGAGCCTTTTGCGTGATATTATGGGTTTGTATATGGAAAACATTCTGTAAATATTGAAGAACCACATTAACTTGTGTAGAATTCAGTTAACAAAAGCACCTACCTTCCAGGGCTTTTGTAAGGTTCAAATGAGACTATATATAAAATGCTTTACAAACTATGTAAATAGCAGGTATAAAATTATTATTATTATTATTATTATTATTAACTGGGTCTCAGTTTCTTCTCTTGTAAAGTAGTACCTACCTCCATGGGTTTTTGGGAAGTAGCCCATTAATATCTGCTGTCAAACTCAGACCTTGTGTATCAATGACAGACCTGTGAATGGTCCAATGTAAAGTTTTCCTCTGGTTTTCCTGCCACTGGGAAACTATGGAAACAGTGCAAAGATTTAAGGTGTAGAAATGCAAAATCAAAAGAGGAATGGATGAGAATCTTGACTCAGGAATCAGAGTTTTAGCTTCCCAAATCTAGATCCTTCTCTAAGGATGTTCTTGCCCTAGTAGTGTCATGGTAAGATAGCTTGTGGGATGTAGAATTAACAACTATACATAGCTAGAAGATAGGAGCTGAGTGAGAGTGAAAAGGGTATGAAAAATGGCCAATGTGTGTCTGGACATCGCCTTTTGTGTCCCTTTTCCTACATGTCTATGTCTGCCTTTCTCTTCTTTGTATCTTTCGAATACTCCAAATTTCTGGTTTCTCCTCTCATCTGCTTTCTTTTGCTCACTATGTATGTCTTCATTCAGCAGTCAAGGTATGGAAATAAAGTCTATTCATTACATTTGAATATATTGCTTGAATCTGTTCTTCTTTTTTCTTCTTATTTCTTCTCTTTTTACTTTATTTTTCAACTCCTAGTCAGTCAATGCCAGTAAATTACTGGGGCTGCAAGGTGTGTCCACACATGAAGATTTTTTAAAAGAATTCCAGTAAAATCTCATTTTGATTGAGTTCTAGATAAGGGAAAGTCAGAGGTTTTCAAGGGAATGAACATTTCTTCCAAACTAAATTCTTCTTGAAAAGAACAGAATTGTGGGAATGGTTTGTGTGCAGAATCAATTATTCATATATTTATTAAGTCCTATAATTTACCAGGCATTATTCTCAGAGCAACTGGGAATATAAACAAAAAGAAATAAACCATCCCAACTGAACTGGAATTCACATTTTAATGAGTGACAATTTTTTCACATAATAGACATACTACATGAATACAATTTTTATTTATATGATGTTGTTGTTTAGTCATTTTAATTGCATTGCAATCTTTGTGAGCCCTTTTGGGGTTTTCTTGATTTTATAGATGAAAAGTCTGAGAGAAACAGGGTTAACTGACTTGCCTAGGGTCACTCAGCTAGTAAATGTCTGAAGTCAGATTTGAACTTGAATCTTCTTGACTTAGTCTGGAACTGTTTACACTGAAATCATTTGGAAGGGAAGCAGAAACAGTTGGGAGGATTGGGGTAAGGAAAAGATTCATGAAAATGATGTGCACATTTGTGCTTGAGTTATGGCTTAAACAAAGAGAAGGGAGAAATTGAAAAGAAAGCTGGCATATATTCCAGGAATACAGGACTACCAGTGCAAAGGTTCAGAGGCTGTAGATTTGATCAATGGCTCTCATTTGAATTGATTTAGGAAGATTTTGAAGATCTCCAGATAAGGTAAAGTACTGAGTCCTTTCTAGAGCCGAACTGCCAAGCATTAAAGCTCTAGTGGGGAGAGCACAACCTGGAAGGGCTGAATAAGAAGTGTTTTGAATTTCAAAATTATGTTTGCCTAAAAACTATTTTACAGAGAACTCACAAAAGGCAAGTGCTCACACAGAGGTCATGCTCTCAAAGAGTCTCTGAAGAACTTTGGTAGCCAATGTGAGACATTCAAGACATGGACACTGTGCCATCCTTTATGATGTGCCCTTATCAAGGAAGGTGATGCCCTTCATGAGCAAATGAGAACTGTAGCAGCTCAAAAGAAATGTGGGATGCACAAATGTACATCATCATTTAAAAAGCTCATAAGGGCTCTTTGTGCCTGACTTGTGAAAGAGCTTCTGAATTGCTATTTGTCTGACCAGACAGTCAGAGATACTGCTCATTAACCTCAACATAGCAATATCATTTTGATTATCTTTGATTTTGAAAGTGAACAACTTTTTAGTTGGTCTCTGTCTAAAGTGTGCCGATTATATCCAATTTATTGTGTATATAATTTGCATGTAAATTGGTTTTTGTATGTAGTCTTTACCATTAGACTGTGAATTTCTTGACAACTGGTATTTGTCTTTGACCTTTCTTTGTATCTCCAATGCTTATAAACCCATTTGCACCCCACTGTCAAAATGTTTTTTTCTAAAGTGAAAGACTAACCCTATCCCTCTACTTAATAAACCTCAATGGGGTTTACTTCAATGCTAAAATTACTAATTATTTTGTGAATAACGTAGAAAGCTTTCTGGAATCAAAATCTCTTTAAACCTGAGTTCTTCCCATCTTTCCAGTCTTCTTGTATTTTACTCCCCTCTAAGCAATCTACAATCTAATAATAATGCCTACTTTGTGTTCCTCACATACTTCCATCTCCATGTCTTTGCAGCGTTTGTCCCCCATGGTCTTTCTCTTCACCCTCACTTCTTTGAATCCTGGAATTGCTATAAGATTAATATGACGAGATGTCTTTCAGAAAGAAATTTTTCTCAGCTTTCCTTCCTATTCCTACTGCTGCTGGTGCCTTTTCTAAGATTACTTTCTGTTTATTCTGAACTTCTCTTGTATGTGCGTTTTCATGCATATGTGGTTTTTCCAGTTGGAAGAGAAATTCTTTGAGCCAGGGAATGTTCACTTTCTTTGTTTCCCCACCATTCTGCACAATTTCTGTATCATATCAAGAGCCTCAGAAATGCTTGTTGATTGTGTTTAATGGACTGTCTTTGAATATTTTGTTCTTGTTTTCCTACTTTCTGTCTCTCAGGTGGATGCATAAAAATTACCAGCAGGTTCTGACCCTGATATTTGCTGTGGAGGAGATCAACAGGGACCCCAAACTGTTACCCAATATTTCTATCCTGGGATTCCACCTCTACAACACCTACCACAGTGATGAGAGGACCTTGGAGAGCTCCCTGAGGTGGCTCTCTGGGCAGGGCCAGCTTATCCCTAGCTATATCTGCATAGGGCAGGACAAGCCTGTGGCTATCATTGGAGGAGCCACATCAGCTGTGTCTATCCAAATGGGAACTCTGCTTGAGCTCTACAAGATTCCACAGGTGAGGGATGCTGAGCCAATCACCTTCTATGCTTTACTCAAACCACTTAATCTTGGGAGCAGTGGATTATCCTTCAGTAATTAACAAACATTGGATTAAAGATAGAATTTATTATTCATCTCTTGGGATGCTTAATGATCATAGCAATAGCTAGAGCAAACTCCTTATCACATTACAGCAGACTCTGATGATCAACATGGGCAGCAGCTTTACCAAAGCCAAGGCCACTAATTGTATCTAGAGAGATTAAAGGACAAGAATCAGTAAACAGTGACTATGAAATTGTGAATGGGTCACAGGGAGGAATAAATGACTGACTTCAAGAGATAAAGGAGAGTATGGAGAAAGAGAGATTTGGGGATAAAGAAGTAGTGAGGCTCATTTTCTTTTTAAAAATTACATTTTAACTTTTCCAACTACATGTAAAAACAAATTTTAACATTCATTTAAAAAAATTTGAGTTCCAAATTCTTTCCTCCACTCCCTCTCTTACTCCTTCCTGGGGAAAGGAGGGAATTTGATATAGAATTGCATTTGAAATAATGACAAATATAATTATATATTAATCCTGTTGCAAAAGAAAACCTAGACCAAAGGGAAAAAAAATAAGAAAATTAAGAAAAAAATTAAAGTCTGCCTTGATTTAAATTCAGACTTGATCCACTCCTTCTCTGGAGATGGACAGCTCCCCCCCCCATTAGATCTCCTGATTTCTTTTGGATTTTTGTATTTCTAAGAATAACTAAGTCCTTAATAGTTGATTATCTTACAATGTTGATGTTTATGTATATATACAATGTTTCCCTGGTACCTTTCACTTTACTTTGCATCAGTTCAAGTCTTTCCAGTCAAAGGTTATGCAGAGTTTGGGGCATAGTTTCAAAATGGTCTCCAAAATGGTTGGATCAGTTAACAACTACCAGTGGTGCATTAATGGCCCTATTTTTCCACATTCCTTCCAACATTTCTCTGATTCCTTTTCACATTTCACATTAAGCAATCTGATGGTTGTGAGGTACGTCAATAGTGTTTTAATTTACATTTCTCTAATTAATAGTGATTTAGAGCATTTTTATATAAATATAAATAGGTTTGACTTCTTTTTCTGAAAACTTCCTGTTCACATCCTTTGAACATTTACAGATTGAGTAATGTCACATAATATTAGAAACTTAACTCACTTCCCTATATATTTGTGAAAGGAGACTTTAGTCAGGGAACTTGCTATACAATTTTCACTGCAGTTTTCTGCTTTCCTTCTAATGTTTACTGTCTTGGTTTTGTCTTTTCAAACCCTTTTAAATTTCATGGAATCAAAGCCATTTTACATCTTGTAATGCCCTCTTTCTCTTCTTTGGTCATAAATCCTTCCTTTTTCCATAGACCTGACAGGGAAAATATTCTTTGCTTCCCTAATTTGCTAATGGTGTCACCCTTTATGTCTAAATCATGTGCTCATTTCACCCTTATCTTGGTATATGTTACGAATATTGGTCTATACCTACTTTCTGCCAAACTGCTTTCCAATTTTCTAAGCAATTTTTTTTGTTAAATTGTGAATTCTTTCCCTAGAAGCTTGGATTTTGAGGTTTTCAAACATTTGAGAACTGTGGACATTTACTACTATGTGTACCTTGTCTATTCCACTGAACCACCTTTGTATTTATTAGTAGATCGACCGGTCTGATGAAAAGTACTTTGTAATACAGTTTGAGACCTGGCACTGCTAGGCCAATGTCTTTCACATTTTTTTGTTAGTTATTGACTTTTTGTTCTTCCAGATGAATTTTGTGATTTGTTTTTCTAGCTCCTCAAAATTCCTTATGTTATGAAATAAATGATTTGGGGAATAAGGGAATAGGCAGGAGGATTAGAGGGGGAAACACCAGTACAGCTGAGGCAAAAGTAGCCCAAGTTGACTTGGGAGAGGTAACAAACTAACATACTTAGCTGGGGAACCAACAAGTAATAGAAACCAACAGAGTCAAGGAAATAGTTTAAATTATCAGTGGGTTCTTATAGCCTGGGAAGGAGAAGTCAAGGAAGTTTACAAAAAGGGTTTTTAATAATTAATAGGGACAGGAAAGAAGGGAAGAGTATCAACTGTCAAAATTAAGTGTATGGGCCAACTGTTAGAATGTTGGGTAGGGGAAATGGCTTCTCTAAACTAACTATAAAGCAGTCAGCTTAGGTAGGGCTGTCACGGCAGGGAGAATTGGGAATTCTCACTGAACTCTTCTCAGGATAGTATCAAAGAGAATCAGGTCTGAGAAAACCTCCAGGAACTCAGCAAATTAGGTTGTCCACTGGCTCAGTAAAGCACCCAACTCAACCTAGTATCTTGCTTGAAGGTCTCTCCATGAATTCAAGGTTATTCCAATTTCCCAGATCCCAGAATAAGTCCACAGGCTAGATGAACTGCTACCAAACTCCAGCTCCACTTCTCACCCTCCTAGGCAAAACTGTCAGCTTTTTTACCAGTCTCTGTGAACTAGCACCTGCCAACAGTTCTAAGTTTGGAATGTTCTCAGCTCCTGCCAGGTTTTGCTGTGTCTACTTCTGCACTACCTGTAATTCCTACTCTATAAATTTCTTATAACAGTTATGGGGCAGTTGAGTGGCTCAGTGGATTGAGAGCCAGGCCTAGAGATGGGAGGCCTTGGGTTCAAATCTGGTCTCAGACACTTCCTACCTGTGTGACCCTGGACAAGTCACTTCATCCACATTGTCTAGCCCTTGCCACTCTTCTGCCTTGGAACCAATATATAGCACTGATTCTAAAACAGAAGGCAAGGTTTTTGTTGTTTGTTTTTTTTTTTTAGTTTCTTATATCAGTTTCATTGCTATAGCATCGAATAAATAAATTTAGATATTTTATCATTTTTAGTATATTGGTTCAGCCTAGTGAAAAACAAAATCTCCAATTGTTTCAATCTGTTTTTGTGTGAAAATTATTTTGTAGTTGTATTCATATACTTCCTGACTTTGTTTTGGCAGTTAGACTCCAAAAGATTTTTTTACTGCATATAGTTAATTCCAACAGATTTTCTCTGTATATATCTTTCTACTGGATATTGTTGGTAATGTCAGGAATTCCAGGACCCCTAAATTAACCCTCCAAAAGACCCCTTGTTAATGCCTTCTGAGTTATCATATTCGCCAGGCCCAGACCAGGCTGAGCATTTCCCACCCAATTAAGATGTGCAGTGAACTCGGCCTAACAATGGTCTCTTGACTTGGTGCTCTCGGGCTAAACTCAAAACCATTGAACCAGCTCCAACCAACCAGCCTGAGTAGTCTCTGAGACTGAGTAAACTTGCATCTGCAGGAACTACAGGCAAGTTTGTAAAGCTCTAATAAAAAATAAGATCTTTAATGCTGGGCAGGCTCTGTCCCATCACTAAGCCAACTTGGCCTTGATTACAGCTATGCCCTACCTTCTTGTTCTTTGTCACAACTACAGGCAGCTACTCTTTGATGCAACTCTACTGCTACTAGCTCTGCAGAAAAAGAGGTCAAAAATAGCAGAAAAGGAGCTACTTATACAAAATTATTTATATCATTACTTTTTAAAAAATCAATTTATTTATTGATTTTGAATATTTTTCAATGTTCTTTCCCTCCCCTATTCTCTCCCCGCTCCCAGAGCTGACAAGCAATTCCATTGGGTTATTCATGTGTTATTGCTCAAAACCTATTTCTGTATTATTCATATTTGCACCAGAGTGATCTTCTAAAGCCAAACTCCATGTTTTTCTTCTGTGCTTCTGCTCCCACAGTTCTTTCTCCTGAGTTCCTCTGGATTGTCCTGGGTCATTGCATTGCAGCTAGTAGCAAAGTCACTTACATTCAAACATTCTACAATGTATCTGTCTTTGTGTACAATGTTCTCCTGCTTCTGCTCCTTTCACTTTGCATCACTTCCTGGAGGTCTTTTCAGTTCACATGGAATTCCTCCAGTTTATTATTCATTTCAGCACAATAGTATTTCATGCCCATTAGATACTACAATTTGTTCAGTCATTCCCCAATTGAGGGACACCCCTTCATTTTCCAATTTTCTTGCCACCACAAAGTGCAGCTATAAATACTTTTGTACAAGTGTTTTTCCTTATTATCTCTTTGGGGTACAAACCCAACAGTGCTATGGCTGGGTCAAAGAGCAGGCAGTCATTTAAAGCCCTTTGGGCATAATTCTAAATTTCCGTCCAGAATGGTTAGATCAATTCACAGCTCCACCAGCAATGCATTAGTGTCCCAATATGACCACATCCCCTCCAACATTTATTGTTTTTCTTTACTGTCCTATTGACCCTTCTGCTAGGCATGAGATGGTACCTCAGAGTTGTTTTGATTTGCATTTCCCTAATCAGGAGGAATTTAGAACACTTTTCCATGTGGTTTTTCATAGTTTTGATTCGATTATCTGAAAACTGCCTATTCATGTCCCTTCATCATTTGTCAATTGGGGAATAGCTTGACTTTTTTGTAAATTTGACTTAGTTCCTCATATATTTGGGGAAACAGACCTTTTTCAGAGAATTTTGTTATAAAAGTTTTTCCCCAGTTTGTTGTTTCCCTTTTAATTTTGGTTGCATTGCTTTTGTTTGCACAGAACATTTTAAATTTAATATAATCAAAATTATTTATTTTACATTTTGTAATATTCTCTATCTCTTGCTTGGTCTTAAATTCCTTCATTTCCCATAGATCTGATAGGTATACTATTCTATGTTCCCCTAATTTATTTATGATTTCACTCTTAATATTTAAGTCATTTATTAATTTTGAATTTATCTTGGTATAGGATGTGAGATGTGGATCTAAACCAAATTTCTCCCATATTGTTTTCCAATTTTCTCAGCAGTTTTTTGTCAAATAATGAGTTCTTGTTCCAAAAGCTGGGATCTTTGGGTTTATTGTATACTGTTTTGTTGAGGGTGTTTATCCCTTGTCTATTCCATTGATCCACCCTTCTGTCTCTTAACCAGTACCATATTGTTTAATGACCACTGCTTTATAGTACAATTTAAGATCTGGTACTGCTAGACCTCCATCCTTCACACCATGGCTTCCTTTGAAAACTGCCTATTTGTATCCTTTAATTATTTTCCTGTTGGGTAATAAATTCTTTTTTTTAAAAGTGAATCCATTCCTCAGATATCTTGAAAATGAGACTTCTATCCAAGAGTCTTACTTCTGTTTGAGGAAAGTTCTATCTTCCTCCACTTTCTGGGTGACACAGCTCACTTGAGTCTATGTGAGTCTGCGTCACCAACATCACCTAATGTGGGTCAAAGGACTATGGGCTATGTACTTGATCTGGAGATGATTGAATTTGATCCAGAAGGGAGAGGGAGGTTAAAAAGTTCAAGACAAGGAACTACAGGCTCTGTCTCAGGTGACCACAGTGGGGGAGCTGCTGTGGTGGACAGGCTGAGACCACCCAAATGGCTAGCTAGAACAAGCTTTTCTCTCTGCCTTTACCTATCCAAGTAATTCTAATAAACTTTATAAAATTCTAAGGACCTGAGTCATTTAAATTTACCTCTTACACTTCAAAAATTTTCTCACCAATTACCTATTTCCCTTCTAATTTTATCTGACTTGCCATTGTTTCCAGAAAAACTTTGTAATTTTATGTTATCAAATTGCCCATTTTATCTTTTGTGATCCTCTCCATCATCTGCTTGGTCATGAATTCTTTCCCGATCCATAATCTGAAAGTTTTTTTTTCTTTGCTCCTCAAAGTTTGATCTTTTTTTGCCTAAGGTATATACCTATTTGCAGGTGACCTTGATATTTGCCAAAAGATTTTGCTCTATACCTAGTTATTTTCAGGCTTATTTCCAATTATTTCTCACAGTTTTTGTTAAATAGTGAGCTTTTACCACTTCAAGGGGGAGTCACTAAGATGAACAAACATTAGGCTACTCTCATCATTTACCTCATTATATTGTGCTGCTCATCTGTTACTCTCACCAATGTGTATTTTTCAGACAATACCAAATGGTTCCAATTATTAAGTTTGAGATCTGTTACTGCTGAGTCATCCCTAATTATTTTCATCATTTCTCTTGATATTGATATTTTTTCTTCCAAGTCAATTTAATGATTTTTTCTATATATAAAGGAATTTTTGGCAGTTGGATATGGAATAAGTAAATTAATTTAGACATTCTCATAAATATGCTTACATCCATCACCTTTCTTCTAACACAAGATAGTTTACTCATAGTTTGCACTTTGCTGAAATTTGATCAACTATATGAAAATGCAGAAACCAAAATGTCCCATGTTTCTTTCCAATCCAGATCAGCTATGGACCTTTTGATTCAAACTTGAGTGACAAGGCTCAGTTTCCTTCTCTCTACCAGATGGCCCCCAGGGAGTCCTCCCTACACCATGGTATAGTCCGATTAATGGTTCAATTTGAATGGACATGGGTAGCTCTGGTGACCACAGATGATATGAGAGGTGAAGAATTTCTCTGGAACTTAAGAAGGGACATGATTCAGCATGACATCTGTTTGGCCTACACTGAGAAGATCCCAGTGAGTGAGAGAAGACACACAGAATCTCAAGATATGTTCATGCCACGTATTATTCAATCCTCAGTCAAAGTCATCATTATTCATGGTGACACAGATTCACTCATGATCCTTAGATATTCACAGCCTTTTACTTTCCTCCTATGGAGGGTTTGGATCACCACATCTCATTGGGACATCACCATGAGACCTCAGTGGGATGATGGCTATAGTTTCCATGGAGCACTTTCATTTTCCCAGAGGACCAAAGAGATTCCTGGTTTTAAGTCCTTTCTCAGGACAGTGAACCCTGCCCAGTACCCAGAGGACATTTTATTTAAGGAGTTCTGGTGCTCAGCATTCAAAGGAAAAGAGAAACTTGAAAATCAGGATTCAAATGAGTGCTCACCAAATGCCTCCTTGGAGACTCTGCCTCTGCGATTCTTTGACATGACCATGTCTGGGTTGAGTTACACCATCTACAATGCTGTGCATGCGGTGGCCTGGGCGCTCCATGAAATGTTCCTGGGATCCTCAGAGAGAAGATCTAAGAGAGATGGAGAAATCTGGGTGCCTCAGCCATGGCAGGTAACATTAGGTTCCTACTGTGTGCCAACATATTGTGCTTGATGCTGGATCAATGCATCAAGGACTTGTCAGGTCTTCAATGTGGGAGCATCCTCTCTCATTCAGTTAGGAACTTTTCAATCACATATAGCTTTATAATTTCCCAATAAATTCTTAAATGGATCAACAAGTATTTACTGAGTGCTTACTATGTGCCCACCAGTATGATAGGTGTTGGGGATGCAAATTAAAAAATTGAAATAATCCAAAGAAGGTAACGGAGGGAGAGCAGGCACTAATAGTTTAGAGAGGGAAGAGACCATCAAAGGTAATCTGAAGAAGAATGTGCTGGAATTATAACATAAAGGAAGGGATTTTATATGGAAATGGTGAGGAAGATTTTCATTTTCAAGTATTGAGAGAGTAAGGCAAGTAATATAATGGTCTGGAAATGGGACACTTGTGTGAAGTATAGAGGAAGAACCAGCTTTGTGGAAGAGTAGAATGCAGGAGGAGGAGCTATATCCAATGAGACTGGAATGATTACTTGTGGTCAGATTGGTTCTTAAACAGTGTTCCTTAAAAGTGAGAAAGAGTTTGTATTTCATCCTGGAGGAAATGAGCAGCCACCATGAAAGGGAATCACTGTAAGGTGTTTGTTCAGGAAGCAATTGCAAGTTGGCCAACTGATTGGCTGTGGATATGGAGGAGAGTCAACCAGCCAAGAATGATTCCAGTGATACAAAGCTGAGTGCCTGTCCTTTGTAAAAGGGTTATGATCTGTGGAAAGGATCAAAAGTTCCATTTTATTTACCTCTTAAGGTTCCACCCTTGAGGAAATGTTATGTAAAAATTAAAATATACAATAACTTCAAATATTACATATTTTAAGATTCATTAATAATCACTCAATGTAAAGGAATAAAAAAATAATCTAATAAAATAGAAAACACATTCTCAAGCTAATTTACCTGCTCAAAATGCCCACTCCACCAAAAACCACCACAGGAAGGAACAAGACCTAGACACAGAACTACACCCAATTTATCTCCTGTTTACATCAGCATATAATGACAGGAAGTCAGTGAGCTCCTGGGTAATGTAGTTCAAAGATACAAGATTTTCAATTACACATTGCCCCCGAGATACCTTTGAAGACTAGTCTCTCCAATTGATCTTGTAAACATAACCAATTTTTATATTACAATAATATGGGGATAAAAGGGAAAGAGAATAAAACCAGTGATTGCTAGGCACATTGACAAAAAGCCAATTAGAGGGCAGTCTGCTTTGGCATAAAGGTTTACATTCAAAATAAATGTGTTCAACCTCCTTCAGTTCAATTAATTGTACCCCAGTGTTCATTCTGGATCTTCTTGATGCAGTGTAGGTTTCTGCAGGCATCTTTCTCCAAACAGTTCATTTTCTGGATTCAGGGAGGTAGCAAGTTTCTTATCCTAAAATTACCCTCAAAGGAACTTAAACTTTGCATTACAGGATAATAATACATTCCCCCAGAGGAGGATGGGATCCTCAGTAATGCATGACTGAGTTATGGGGTATATGAATCAATTGGCCAAAGAAAATAAAAACATCAAAAAAATCCAAATTGGTTTTGCTTTTTCTCCCTTATATTTCCCTCTTATCTCTAACTATTGTAGTTTCCTCTTAGAAGGTGCAATATTGTATACACCTGTAGTTAGAAGATTTTTAGGGGTACAAGATAACTATGTTAAATGATAAATTTAGGGAGACTTGTCTCCCAAATGATCACAGGGGTGATTGTGAAGATGGGATTAAATCTTCCCTGCATATTTTTAGATTTAATCACCAGAAGTGTATACACCCCACTTATCCTTAAGTATAGGGAGGTCTGTGACCCACATGTGCTATAGTAAGTGATGAATCAAAATCGACTGACTGCCCCATGGGCAGTCCTAAGTAAAGCATTAGCTGTAATTGGTCCACATAAAAAGTGGAAGGAAGGCACAGGAAATAACGAAAGGAATGGCCTTTAAAACTGGCAAAAGCTTTCTGTGATGAGGTCTTTCACCTTCAACTGGACCCTGGAGGAGCTTTGGCTGAGGACTGCTTTCTATTTCCTATAAGGACTACCATGTGGGTGAGTGAAAAAGGCTGACTCCCTTCGTTGGTTTGCTCTGAGAGGTACTAGCCTCCAGAGGGGACCCTCATCTTGGAGTAGACCTAGTGGCTAAAACCCTTGTTTAATTGACCCCTAGGCCCTCTGGCTGGGGCTTCCCAAGCCCTGCTGGAGTAAAGCCAGGGCTTGAGTAAATAGTCTAGCATGTTAAGCTAGATTTCTTATTCTGCCCTCTTTCTCATTTCTATATTTTCACTCTTTCCCTCTATTTTATAAATAAATTGCTAAAAAGTCTTTCTGACTTGAGTAATAATCATTGCAACTACACTTTTATATATTTAGACCAAACCTTTCAATTTTAATTCTTTAATTTTTGCCCTTTACAGCTAGGAAAGAGTTTTGAACCTGGCTCTTCCTATCTATAAGTCCAGCATTATTTTTCATTCTGTATGTAGTTGCTATAGATTATGGAGAAAAAAACGAGTAGTTCCTGATTGTGAAATTGTGGGTAAAAGGACAAAATTGAATGGAGAAGATCAAATAGAAGATCATTTAAGGTGGGAGAAATCATTAATATTTAGGGTTGAGGGGAATGACAGGAAAGGTTTCATGTACGATCTTGGCCCTGGACTGAAACTTAAGGGAAGCTAGAGTTGAAGGAAAAAAATATTACCACTCTACTCATTTTGAAGGCCAAGACTAGTGGAAACAGTTTAATTGAATATTATTCTAAATCCAAGCATTCTAATTTAGAGAAAGAAATATTCAAACTGGCATCACCTGCCTATTGTTAGTCTTCTTTGTCCTGAAGACAATTTGAAGTGATAGTTTTTAGGAATCATTAAGCAGAAAAATGTCACAAAATTTTAAAATACAGTTTTCATTAATATTGCTAAGAATAGAGCATTTGGATCAGCGAATAAATAATCTCTTGAGGCTATGACAATATTTAAATCTGCACATTTCCATTGGTATAGAAATAATTTATTATATGTTATTTTATTTTGTTTTTATTTTTTTTCTAAACCCTTGGCTTCCATCTTAGAATCAATACTGGGTATTGGTTCTAAGGCAGAAGAGTGGTAAGGGCTAGGTAATGGGGGTTAAGTGGCCTTCCCAGGGTCACACAGCTAGGAAGTGTCTAAGTCCAGATTTGAACCTAGGACCTCCCATCTCTGGGTTTGACTCTCAATCCACTGAGTCACCCAGCTACCCCCAATTTATTATACTTTTAACATAAATATGGTGTAAAGACTTGAAAATCTGAATTTGCACTTTATGAAACTTATTCACAATAATCATGACTTAATGGTTACTACCCTATTTATTCCTTCATAACTGGACTCCCCAAAGGAAACTGCTCTTAGAGGGATTTGCCACCACTCACTTCAGATGTGTGGTAAGGCAATGATACTAGCTAGAAAAAGTTAAGTTTGGTTATCACCTGGGATCCATTTTCTGGGACCTTGAACTTTGCTCTTACCTTGTACCCACTTTCCAATAGGAAAAAAACTGAAAAGAATTGTTAACCCAGAGAAATTTTATTTCTTAATATTTTCAGTTGAATTGAAAGAAAGTTTTACAATATGATTCCACATTAGGGATTCTCAAATGAACCACCAAGAATTTATGAAATGCTACCATATGCTAGGCCAGTGATTCCCAAAGTGGGCGCTACCTCCCTCTGGTGGGTGCTGCAGCGATCCAGAGGAGCAGTGATGGCCACTGGTGCATTTATCTTTCCTATTAATTGCTATTAAAATAAAAAAAAATTTCCAGGGGGCTAAGTAATATTTTTTCTGGAAAGGGGGCGGTAGGCCAAAAAAGTTTGGGAACCACTGTGCAAGGCAATGGGAATTAAAAACTAAAGAGTCCTTGTCCTCAAGTGCTACTGATCTATTGGGAAAGAAAATATGCACATTCATACATACATATCTATATATTTGGAATAAATACAAAAGGAAAAAGAGGTAATGTCTACTCCAATTTTTTTATAAATTCTAAAAGGTAGAATGAGTGCATTTTGAGGGGAAACAGCCAATGGAAAAATAGGGAGGCAGGAGATATAATGTAGAGTTCAGGCCATAACAAAGAAGACCTTTGTTCAGGCTAGTTGCAATATGTTGTGTAAAGGAAATAAGATTAAATATAATGTACTTTCTTTCTTTAAATGAATTTCATCATGACACCTATAGAATATAATTGTTAATGTGAGGCCAGGTCAGTGAGAAATGTGTGAATTTTTTACCTACCTAGAGTGATGCCATTGTGAGCACTATATGCAAGATTGAATGAACCCTCTTTCTCAGGATTCAGTTCATATCTTTTTAGCAAACATTTGTTGAACATCTAGTGTTCTAAATAAAATCAGCATCCTTGGGCCAGAAAACCTGAAAGTATTCCACAGAACACAGAATCTCCTTTCCAGGTTTGCTCTTGCATAAACCTGGATATTTATGACTCTTTCCAAACAAGAGCACTAACTTCAGGTCATGAGTCCTATGATCTCGGGTACAGACGAGAGGCTCTTTGATTGGGCACCAGGCAGTGACTCATATTTCTCTTCCCTTTCAGCTCCACTCTTTTCTGAAGAAGACCCACTTTGACAACAGTGCTGGTGACCATGTATTTTTGGATGCCACAGGAAGTTCTGAGGCTCATTATGACATTCTGGAGTACTTATACTTTCACAATGAAACTGAAACTCTGGTGAAAGTGGGACAGTTTATACCCAATGCTCCACATGGTCAAGATTTCACCATTAGTAAGAAGGCCATAGTGTCGGCCTGGTTTGAGTCAAAGGTCAGAAAAAATTTCAATGTTAATTTGGTGCTTCCAATCATGGAAACACATCTTATTTCTTAGGCTACCTACTAAAGAGATTTTTAGTTGCTAAAATCCTGATAAATGCTATGTATTTTTATTAATTCATTAATCCAATATTTTTGTAGGTAAAATTTTCTTCTGGCCTCTCTCTTCTCTTTTTTCCTCAGAAGACTAAGAAATACATAGCAAGTGGTCAGTCCACCTGATCTTCCCCCATTGTGCAATATTTTATAATCTGCATTATGTCAAACTGAAAGGATGGTTTTTATTGTGTAGATTGACTGGAAGTTGTTTTATACCTAAACAGAAATATCAATCCTTTCTGGATCAGGGTCTGATGTCACCTTCCTGACCTTAAACTAAATAAACTCCAATCTGACTGCAGATATAGAAACAAGGTTTTATTGAATACACACAAATTGCATTCTATATCTCAAGATTCCAAAATCTTTTCCCTTCCTGCTTTGGCTTCTTCCTTCTGTTCTCTGTTCCTCCATCTCTCAGTTACTTTCCATCTTTTCCAAATTCCCATAGCTCACAAACCATCCATTTACTTGGCTTAAGCTAAATCAAAGTCATTCACTCTTCCTATAGTTTTGCCAAATGAGTTTGGATGATTTATTTGATAAAATTACCTGCCTTCCTGAATATTCAAAAACATTTTGGTTCATAAAATTATCCTTCCCAAATTAGAGTAAGATGTACTATTTATTTTCCACTGAAAAACCAACGGGTCATATCCTTTCAGTCTGTGTGTCTGACCTCATATGGGAATAAGAACTAGATGTATTTCCCGTCAATGGTCTGCCTTTCTTTCAACTATCAGAGTTGTTACAATAATCAGGATTATTTGAAGAATTAAAAGAATGCTAGGCCTGAAAGGGGCCTTTGAAGTCTCACAATCCCCATTTTCAAATGAAGAATCTGAAACCCAGAGCAGAGAAGCAGCTCAGCCAAAGTCCCATTGCTACTGATGAATGGGAATTAAAAATAGATCTCTTGAATACAGGTATAGTGGGCATTCTATTGCATGTGCTCATTGATTGATGAGCCCGAGGGAAGTCCTATAACTCTTCTATAAAATAAGGTTTCTTTGTCCTCAAAATGATGTCACAAATCCTCATAAAATAATCTACTTTATCATTTGTTGTTAGGACCCAGATCCTTTAAGCACTTTCTTTTCTTATCACTATCAGTCTCCTCATGCTGTATGCGGTGATAGCTGTGGCCCTGGGTTCAGGAAAACTGCAAGGGAGGGAGAGCCAATCTGCTGTTTTGACTGTTCTTCCTGCCCAGAGGGGGAGATTTCCAATCAAATGAGTACGTATTTGCGTGAATTTTTGAACCAAACTCAATGAAAACATAAAAGACTTGTAATGTGCTCTTCACGATACATAGAATTCATGGGAACATTGATACTAGAACAGTAAGATATGCAGCCCCAAGAGCCATTGATTTAGTTTTCCTTCTCTCTGTGCAACTCATGTCCTTGGTCTCTTTAAAGAATTACCCACTATAAAAATAATTATGGCTAGCACAACAATAAAAGACAAACCGTATGGAAATAAAGATTCAAAATTGTTTCAGATACTTTTGATAGATGTAACCAAAAGTATCTTCAGTGATAAATTGAAGTGAACCTCATAGATGAACTTCCATTCAGGGCCAGATGCAATGAATGTTAAAGAGACCCTTGTTATAGAAAAATAAACCATTTATTTAAAATATATAAGGAAAAAAAGGATTTTTTATTCTAAGGGATTCTAACTTCACCCAAATAAGCCTCCCTGGTTCTGCAAGGAACTGTTTCTCCTGTGTTTCATAGGCTACACTAATCCTCCCTGAACTGACTAACCCAAATTTATACCATTCTAAATAAAACTACTATTATTATCTGTAGAGTTCTTAACTTTGCCTTTAAGTTATAAAAATAACAAAGGCTAGCTGGTTGAATCTCAGTAAGAATCATATTAGGACTCTGAGCCTTAACAGACTCAGAGTCCAAACCAAAGATGAGGGTTTCTTTGGTCTTCTCACAGTTTAATCAATCTATAAATAGTAATAAATAATCAGTAGTGTTTCCCAAGTTGGAAAAGAAAACACTAAGCTCCTTCAGGTCTTTCACTCAGACAGAAAGAGAGGCAAAGATGTTACCTTCTCCAGCCCTGAGAGAGAAAATCACTGTGTGTGACTCTGCCAACTGCCAGAGACCAACTACCACTGCCACACCCAGAGAGAGTAACTGTCACAGGAAAAAAACTGTTACAACTGTCAACATTTGAAATTAGCACTCTATCTCTGTTTGAAACTCCAATTGTTCCTCAAGCCAGTTTTTCTACTTCTTATCTCTAAACTAATAAAACAATTCTCATTTTCTAATATCATCCTTATAATACCATGGCAGGGGAATTATCATCAGCTGCATTAATATGTAGGATCTTAGATCTAGAGATGGAAGGAACCTCAGCAGCCATCTAGTTCAGCTCCCTCATTTAATTAATCAAAGAACAATCAAAGAATGGGGTGTGGCTGCTGAGACTTGGTGAGTTTAAGTGACTTGCCCAAGGTGATACTGTAAAAAAAAAAAGAGAGGATCTCAACCCAGGTCTTCTAAGGCAGTGCTTCTCCCAACAATACTGTAGTTTTTTGTCCTTTCATGAAGAGGAGTAATGACACCACAGGACACCTAGACTTGTGTGTGAATTGGATTTCAGTGAGGCTGATTGAATAAAGCAATTAATTAGGCTCAGCCTCTCTTCCTGAGTAACTGGTACCAATTGATGCATAATTTTGGTATCTTCATTGTGTATGCAGGCTCTAAGCACTCTGGAACTCCTGCTTCTGACTCCTTCATGGTCATCAGAACAAATTGCCATCATCTACCCATTCCACCAGAGGAATTCTCTGAATTTTGGGAATGAATATCCCAATAACTAACTGGCATGATGGCCCATCAGCTACTTTCCATCTGGGTGGGCCCATCTGCTGAGGTGGTTTATCTCAGTGTGGTTGCTATGCATTTCCCAGGTTCTTGGAATCACCAATGAGAATTGATTGCTAGGTGAAGAACAAAAGTGGATGAGCTGCTCTAAAAGGACTCAGCAAGTCCTTATATCAGAGTTGCTAGTCTTTCTTGAACTCTCATACCCTTCCAAGTACATTTACTCTACTTTGGGGAAGTGGTTAGAGGCCTGGACCTGGAGTCAGGTTGGTTGAAATTTCATTTTATATACATTTTAGGTATGTGACCCTATTTGTAACATAACTTCAATGTGGTTTAATTGTGCCACATTTCTAAAATGATGTGTTAAGACCAGATGATATAAGAGGTCTCTTCTATCCTGATTCCTACGATCTTTGAAAGGCAAAGTGTGTAGAAGTCCAGCTTCTGTTGGTCCAGCTGTGTCTCAGAGGTGAGGCAGAGTTGGCAAATATGAGAATGAGAAACAGTCAGACTTTCAGCCAGGCATCACAGAGACTGCTCTGCTCTGGTTCGAGTAAAGTTTATTTTTATATGTTTTGAGATCACACAGTGGAGATCCCCAGCAGTGGACAGTGCATCAAAAATCAACATAAACATTGGCCAACTGTCATCATAAAACCACGCGCGCCCATACTCCAGGTAGCCATTTGCTGTTCCACTGGCAGAAATCCTTCCCCACCAAAGATTAAAGTCTTTCCCTACTTCTTAACTCAAATGTGTCCTAAACAGAAGAAATGGGAAAGGCTAAATCTGTGGTTTGATTCCATTTTATAGATCAGCACAAAATGGAGCTCCAAATAGTACAAAATGATGAACTAAAGAACGTGTCCATACTCTCCCCTCAAACTTTCTGTTAAAAGCAGTTGGGACACTAAAACACTATTGGTGGAACTCTGAACTGATCAAACCATTTTGGAAAATAATCTGGAATTACGGTCAAATAATTATAAAACGGTGTATACCTATTGACCGAGCAATACCACCATTAGATTTATTTCCAATGACAATCATGGAAAAAGGAAAGAATCCTTTATGTTCTAAAAAATTTAAATCAGTTGTCTTTGTGGTGGCAAAGAACAGAAATGGAAGGGATGCTCATCGATAAAACTGGGAATGGTTAAACAAATTGTGGCATGTGATTGTGATGGAATACTATTGTCCCATAAGAAATGATGAATGTGTTAATTAAGGAAAATGAAAAGAGAGACATGAAGTTATGATGAGTAAAACAATTGGAACCCAAAGAACATTATATACAGCAAAACAGAAATATTATTTAATGGGTGACTTGTGAATGTCCATTTCAGAGAAGAACTGATAAATAGAAATAAAGGGGATATGTTTTTTTACATAAATATATCTTTTTATTAAATGATACCTTCTCTAATGGGGTGAAAGTAAGGTAAGTAGGAAGTTAAACAGGTATCATAGTATAAGAAATAAATACTTTTTTTAAAAAAGCACCAAAAGCTCAACTCCTGTCAACTCAATGGGGATTCTCTTCAATAATAAAACTGGGGGTAGCAAGGTAGCTCAATTTATAGAGAATCAGGCATGGATATGGAAAGTTCTGGGTTCAAATCTAGACTGAGACACTTCTTTGCTGTGTAACTTGGCACAAATCACTTAACCATAATTGATTAGCCCTTAATGCTCTTCTGCCTTGTAAATGATACTTAATATCGATTTTAAGACACAAGGTTGGGGGCAGCTGGGAAGGTCAATGGGTTGAGAGTCAGGTCTAGAGAAGGGAGGACCTAGATTCAAATCTGGCCTCAGAAACTTCCCAGCTGTGTGACCCTGGGTAAGTCACTTGACCCCCATTGCCTAGCCTTACCACTCTTCTGCCTTGGAACCAATACACAGCATTGATTGCAAGATGGAAGGTAAGAGTTTTTAAAAAAAGATACAAGGTGGGCAGCTGGGTAGCTCAGTGGAGTGAGAGTCAGGCCTAGAGACAGGAGGTCCTAGGTTCAAACCCGGCCTCAGCCACTTCCCAGCTGTGTGACCCTGGGCAAGTCACTTGACCCCCATTGCCCACCCTTACCACTCTTCCACCTATGAGACAATACACCGAAGTACAAGGGTTAAAAAAAAAGATACAAGGTAAGGGTTTGAAAAATAATAAAACTGTTGCACTTTATGGTTGAGGTGACTGAGAATTGAAATAACTTAAGTGATATCAGTGATCAAATTAAGGATAGAAGCCACATAACATAAGGGAACTGGAATTTGAATCTTAGTTCTTTAGCATCCTACTTGAACAACTTCTTGCAAGACCCATAAATTTCTATAGGTTTTGGTTTCCTCCACTGTAAAAGAAGGGTGATGAACTAGATTATCTTTAAGATATGTGTGAGCCTGAAATGTGCCTCAAATGAGTCAGAATAGGAGCTTATTAGATTTCCTTTTTCTGTGCCACAATGTTATGTCCATATATCAAGACAGAGGTGCAGACTGACTCGTGCACTCTCATCATGGAAAGTAGAGAGCAAAGTTCATACTCAGAAATTGTTACCAACCTAGTGAAGACTTCAGCTTACAGAGGAGCATTTATTAATAGGATGAGATTTGGATCAAGTCAAGATAGTAAAAGAGAGACTTTTTTTCAGAGTAAAGAAGTATTTGTTCTAGAGTCCACTGGGTGTCAGTGCTGAGATTATTTGACTTTAAATTTTGATAAAGCATTTAGAAGATAGACTGAACAGTAAATCTTGTAATTACAATAATAATTTTATAACATACTTTAAAATTTGAAAAGCATTACAATTATGATTTCATTTTATCTTTCTAATAGCCCTGAGAGGTAGGCAGTACTACCAATCCTTTTTTATTTTATTTTATTTTTTTAAACTCTTACCTTGCGTCTTGGAATCAATTGGTTCTAAGGCAGAAGAGTGGTAAGGGGTAGGCAATGGGGGTTAAGTGACTTACCCAGGGTCACACAGCTGGGAAGTGTCTGAGGTCATATTTGAACTTAGGACCTCTAGTCTCTAGGCCTGGCTCTCAATCCACTGAGCTACCCAGCTGCCCCACCAATCCTATTTTAAAGAAGAGGAAAACTCCTTCATTACTTCATTTGTAAACTGGGAATGCTTATAGCATTTAACTCCTGAAATTCTTGTGAAGATCAAATGAGAAAATCATTGTAAAGCACTTGACACAATACCTGGCCTATGGTAGGTGCTATGTAAGTGCTGGTTATTTTATCATTTTTATTTTGGTTAATATTGAGGAACAACCAGCAAGCACACATACATAATGAGGAACAGTTATCTTCAACAGGAAATGATAAATGATGAGAAATGGCCTAATCAAAGTCTACAAAATGATGAAGGTTCTGGGCACAGTGGAATTGTGCTTGATCACCTCAAGGGGTAACAGAAGGTGGAATAATTACATCTTGAGGGGCATATCCCACCTCTAGGGCCCAAAGGACTAACTAGAGATATTGTGTCTATTCTCCAAGTTTGAGAAAATTTTTAACATAAAATTATGAGATGCTTCTTGTTCCCTATAGACATGAAGCATTGCATGAAATGTCCTGAAGATGAGCATCCCAATAAGGAGAGAGATCGCTGCCTCCCCAAAGCCATCACCTTCCTGGATATCAAAGAACCTCTGGGCATGACTCTAGCCTGTGTGGCTCTTTTCTTCTCTGCGCTGACAGCTCTGATTCTTGGGGTGTTTCTGAAGTTCCGGGACACCCCCATAGTCAAAGCCAATAATAGGACCCTAAGCTACACCCTCCTCATCTCCCTTTCCTTCTGTTTCCTCTGCTCTTTGCTCTTCATTGGTCGTCCCACTGCAGCCACCTGCCTCCTCCGACAAACAACATTTGGGCTTGTGTTCACTATAGCTGTCTCTTCCATTTTAGCAAAAACCATTCTGGTTGTTCTGGCCTTCAAGGTGACAGTGCCCGGGAGTAGGAGCAGGATATGGGGAAAACCTAGAGTGTCCTACTCCATTGTATTCCTTTCCTCTGGGATTCAAGTGACCCTCTGTGGCATCTGGCTGGGAATCTCTCCTCCATTTCCAGACACAGACACTCATTCCCAACCCAATCAAATCCTCATTGAGTGCAATGAGGGCTCTGTTTTTGGCTTCTATTGTGTCTTGGGCTACATTAGCCTCTTAGCCCTGGGCAGCTTCATGATGGCTTTCCTGGCCAGGAACCTGCCTGACACCTTCAATGAGGCCAAGTTCATCACCTTCAGCATGCTGGTGTTCTGCAGTGTGTGGCTCTCCTTCCTGCCCACATACCAGAGCACCAAGGGCAAAGCCACGGTGGTGGTGGAGATCTTCTCCATCCTGGCCTCCAGTGCTGGCTTACTGGGCTGCATCTTTATTCCCAAGTGTTATGTGATCTTGCTGAGGCCAGATGAGAACACCCAGAAGTGCATAAGAAATAAATCAAATGGCAAGAGTGGGAAACGTTCTGTGTGAGAAACTGAGGGAATTAGGATAGCAAATAGTTATTTGTGGAAACCCAGTGGACTACACTGACTATCTGCTGACTCAATTTTGGAACTAGCTTACTTGCCTTGATATTCAATTATGAGTCGTGTCCAAATTCTTTCCTATGAGAGAATTTTTTTCAATTATGGAAACTGAGAGAAAATCTTATTGGACTGATTAATTGTAGCCCTATATTGGTGGGAAAAGTGATTCAACTGTACATGCTATGGAAAAACCCTTTACCATGGATGTAAGCTATGTTGACCAGAAATAAAGTCAGGTTGTAAGACTGATGTAAGAACTTTTCTAATATTTGGACATCTCAAGCAATGGTTGTTTCCCTGAAAACTCACCCCCATATTCATGAATTAGTTATCATTTTCATTTTCCTTTGATTATATCAGACATTTGGGAGGAGTAGGACACCTCGTGCTGAATTCAGGAAATTGTACTTGTTCATTCTCCCCCCTCTATCTTGGAAAGTCCCTAATCTTCCATCAAAGTAGAAATCATATTACTTATATTGTATAGTTTTCTTTTAATTAATTAGTCTCATAGGATTAATTGTTCTTGATATATTAAAGCTTGTAGCCCCTTTTATTTAGAGTCAGCTCATAAACGACAGCCAGGGATTCCTCTGGAAGGAAGGAGGAGCAGATAAAGTAGCTACACCTTGCTTGAGGTGTACAAACAAAGACTGCCAAATACATTGCAGAAAGCATTCTTTTTATTCTAGTCCACTATGGTTATTACCTCACAGGAGAGACCCTACCACAGAAGCAGCCACTCCAAACATGCCCTAACTGTAAGGATAGACTTGGCATCAGACCCCAAGAGTTCCTATTCTCTGGGTCCCTAGACATTCCAGATCCAAGAGGTGATTTAAGTAGATGAAGGTCCCCCTGTCACTCCACTAGGGCACGAGTCTAAAGTATAAACCAAATTATCCTCCAGTGCAACCAGCTTGCAGGAATGGAAGTGGGTAAATGAGTGGTTGGGTGGGAGGATTCAAGTTGGTGACAAGGGCGATCTTCATTAAGCTGTGCCAGGTTGAGAACAGTTGATTCCAGGATTTCTTCTCCTCCTGTTGCCATCTATTAGTGAAAGTTAAGCTGCTGGGTTTTATTGCATTTTGAATGTTCTGAATATCTTCGGAAATGCTTTTTAAAAGGGTCATGCTTTCAGGGGTAGAGGATGATCAAAGAGGAGCTGAAGGAGTGACTTTGTAGCTGGGGACAGGGTGGTTCAAGATAGCACACAGCACAATGACCAACTGTGCACACATCTCATCATGATGTGGTCATAGGATATGGCTGATCTCCCATTCCGTTTTTTTCCCATCCTCAAAGAGCATGGTCTAGCCACACTGACCTCCTCCCATACCTTTGTGCTGCCTGGCCTCTCACCATGGAATGTTCTCCCTCCTTATTTCCATCTCTTGGAATCTCTAGTTTCCTTTAAGCCTCAGCTCAAATAGTGCCTTCTCCATGAAGCCATTCCTGGACCTCCCTGCCACAATCAACTCATGGTGGTTTTCTATCTATTCTGTATACACCTAGAAGTATATCTGTTGTCTCCATTACTAGAATATAAGCTCCTTGAGGGCAGAGACTATTTCCATTTTGTTTTTGAATGTTTAGTGCACAATGACTGGTACCTAATTAAGTGCTGGTTTGATTGTTATCCTAATGGAGAGCTTTCGAGGTGTGATCAAAGTTGAAAACCTTTGGATAAGAGGACAATGGGAACACATGCCAGTCATGTAGTTTGGTGGCCAAACTCCATGACTCTTGGAACCAAGGAAGTGCATTCAATTTTCTTTGGGGGACAACCAGTCAAAAGAAACCTGCACTGGGACCCTTTGGTGCTTCCCATTTGCTACCTAGCTACTGTAATGCAGGATTGATGCAAGTTCTCTCGCATTTGCAAAATCATCCTAGGCAGTCCTGGTAGTTAGGGGAACGGAACTTTGACCCAGCAAGTCCCTGGTGTCATGACCTGACTGTTGGAGCTGGGGACTATAAATTCTCCTGGAGAACCAACCTGGGGGTTCTGATTTCCTTGACCTCACCCAGACATCCAGCTACCCCCTCCCTTTGTGGAAAAGCCTCGAACAGAATACTGGCACACAGTTTGGCCTGGCAATCTCTGGCTTAGTCTAGCTGCTAGATGATAAATCTAAACTTGACTGACAAAGTATAGTTGTTGATTTCTAGTGATGATGTTCTTGAATATTGATGATGTTGTTGATGAAGTAAGCTGCCAATAACAGGATAAGATATTTGAAATAGTTGGACCCTAAGGTGAATCAGCTGCTATTAGTCTCTGGTGAGGCTTCTGGGTTCAGTTGAAGAGCTTTCCCTTACCACCTTTCCACCCACCTAACTTATGCCTGAATCCCTTTGTCTTGGGTTGATCTCCTATTTATAGGAGTGCTCCAACGGTCTTCTACTGCCTCATGCCAGCTTTGGGCTTTCTAAAATCTGAACCTCCTCTTGGAACAGTTGGCATAAAATGGTTACTGGCAAAACTATTTACAGGGTATATGAATCAATTGTCAAAAGTGCCAAGCCCCATGCCCTGAAGAAGACCCAAAATGCTTCCTGCTCCAGCATAGGCTGTTCTCCTTTCATGGAAACAAGCACTGGCATTCGATTGCTTTCCTCAGCGGTTCCTGCCAGGTCCATTTGGGATTCTAACAAGTTCCCTTGCCTGAGTACAAGGCTCCGTGTCACCTCTCTGGGAAGACCTTCTCCCTGCGGCATCTGCATCTTCGCCTCCATTGTATGTGCCTGCTCGTTCTCTTCAGCACCTTCCGAAGTGGAGAGCTCCCCGGCTCCTCCATTCGGAGGGCCGCTTCTTAGCCTCCTCCTGCCTGGCTCCCCCTCCTTTTCTGAGCCGATTCTGCTGTCTTCCAGCCAAACTGTTCTTCCTTTAGGTCTCCCACACGAGGCTCCACTCCCCACCTCCGTTCTTTTTTTTCCTTTCTTTTAAACCCTGATCTTCTGTCTTAGTATCAATTCTAAGACAAAAGAGCAGCGAGGGCCGGGCAATTGAGGTCAAGTGACTTGCCTAGGGTAACACAGCTAGGAAGCGTCTGAGGCTAGAGTTGAAGCCAAGTTCCGGGGACCTCGACCTGCCTCTCTATCCACCGAGCTACCCGGCCGCCGCTACGTCTTTTCCGTTCTGCCTTCCCAGCACTAGAATTCACTCCCTCTTCACCTCTGCCTTTAGGGATTCCTTGGCTCTAGGCTTGGCTCCCGCGTCCTCCCGGAACCCTTCCTGGTCCCCTCGGGTATCCCCCCCTCTCGCTCCTCCCCAAACTGCCCCAAAGCCCGCTCTGCTGGCTGAATCGTTTCTGCCAACCGTGGGCTCCTCCGGAGCAGGAAGGCTTTTCTGCTCTCACTCGGGGGCCTCAGTTTCTAGTTCAGGGCTTTACACATAGCAAGCGCTTAATCAATGCGGCTCCGGCGCGTGGGAGAAGGTGACGTTTCGGACACTTGGAAAAGCAGCGGAGCTGCGGGCGGCGCGGCGCTCTGGCCCAACTCCCGGCTCCCCTTTCCTCCCCTCTCTTCCCCTCTGGGCCTAAAGGGTCAGGGGCAGGAACGGGGCTCCACCTTCCCGGCTCCCGTCCAAGCCCAGCGGAGCAGCCGGGGCTCGCGGCCTGGGGGCGGCACCCCTGAAAGTCACCTCGCAAATCCTCCGCCTCTGGAAGCCATGAAAGGTGGCGACTTGGAGAATGAGCCTCGCTGGGCCGTCAGTCCGCACAGCCAGCCTAGTCTTCTGGAGAGGGCTGAGCCTCGCTCCCCGGATCCCTGCCCCGATGGCTCCCACCGCAGCGGGCCGGGGGCTCGCCATCAAGGCTCCTATGCAGAAGCAGGACTGGCCTCGGACTCCTTGTGAAAGACAAGTTCAATTCCATTCCGGAGGCAGCACAGTACAGTGGAAGGAGCCCCGGGCTTCAAAGTCACGATGGCCTGGGTTCAAATCCTGCCTCGGACACTTACCAGCCCAGGGGCCCGAGGAGCGCAGCCGTCAGAGCCTCAGTTCCCTCACTGCTAAAATGGGGTGGGGGAGAGCTGCCGGCTCGGGGCTATGAAGAGGAGCAGGTCAGACCCCAGAGCGAGCTTGGCAAGCCCCGAAGCCCTCCATGCACGGGCTCTTCGGAGGCAACCCCAGGGCCAAGGAGGGGCCGCGAAGGGAAAGGCGAGGCAGGCTTGGGCCCGGGGAGGCCTCCAGGCTCTCTGTGGAGAGAGCCGGCATTCTGGGGGCAGAGATCTGAAGGAGAGAGACTCGCTGCCGGCCACTGCGGGACGCTGAAAATGCCAGAACAGAGGCTGCCTCTGAGCTCGGAAGGAAACAGGGGCGCGCCGGGGTGGAGAGCGAGGCGGAGGCGCGAGGCGCCCCCTGAGCAAAGGCACAGTGAGGGGAGGCGGCACGTCAAACTCAAGGAATTGCTTGGAAGGAGGGCGCATGGAGGGCGGGAGCCAGGACCCCCCCAGCCCCAGGCTTCGGCCCAGGGGATGGTGTCCTCCTTCCAGAGCCCCCCAGGAGGTGGAAGCCGGCCTCCCCTTCCCCATGCTGGCGGGGCCAGTCACAGGAGCAGGCAGGGCACCCCCGAGAACAAGCTGGCCCAGAGAAGCCCCACCCGTGACTGGATGGGAAGGTCCACTGTTGGCCCGAGTGCCGGAGCCCTGGTGCCCCGCCCAGAGTGGAGGCTCCTCACTGGCCAGCGCTCAGGCTTCCGGCCCGGATCATGGCTTGAGAATGGCTGAGCTCCCCCCCCCCCCCCCACCCCCAGGGCCACCCGCACATCCGTTCAGTTCAACTCAACAAGCTTGTATTAAGCCTCCATCCTGTGCCAGGCTCTGTGCCATATGCTGGGGGTACAAAGACAAAAATGAAACAGTCCCTCCTCGAGGAGCTCCGGCCCCCAGCGTCCTCCTCCTCCTCCTCCTCCCCCGACTTCCTCGAGCTCCGGGGACCCTCCCGAGGGCCCGGCTTCTGGCCTAGAAGAGGGCAGAGAGCCAGAGGCAGGCCCCAAGCAGGCCCCAGATCCCCGCCATGAGACCGGACGGCAGGGGCAGGGGACGGTCAGGCCCGCCTCCCAGGCTCCAGGCGCCCAAGGCTGGCCCATGACTTCAGAGGCTGCTCTGGGGGGTGCCAAACTCCAAGGCCAAAGGGGAGAGGCTGGCGCAGTGCCCGCCGTCATGGTGCCCCGGAGGCGAGGGACGAGTCTCAAGGAGACCCCCTTGATCGCCGCCCCCCACGCCTGCCATTCCCTCGAGTCTCCGGCGGTGACGCCCAAAGGGGCCCCCATGGCAGCTGGGAGATTCTGGGTCTTCAAGGCTCTAGAAGAGGCACGGCAGGGTCACCCCCACGACCTTGTGGATCTCAAAGAAGCCAGAAAAGGGCAGAAATCGAGGGAGCCCCACACTGTGAGCCCCGCTAAGCCAGGAGAGCCCCCCACTCCGGCCCTGCTCTTGTTCCACGTTGGCGCGGTGATGGGGAGGCAGCGGCCGAAGGAGAGACGACGTCCCTGCGCGACTCTCTTGTCCCCATTCTGGAATGGTCAAGCCTCAACTCCGGCCTTTAAAGAACCATCTCGGCTTGTGGCCGGGAGCCGAGGCTGCGCAGGGACGCCACAGACGGGCCCCGGCCCGGGGAGGGACGCTGGGGGCCCCCGGCTCGGGGAGCGGCGGCTTCTCCACGCTCTGGCTCATGCTGGGCCAAGGCCACACCTGTAACACCATCATCCTACTGTCACCGGACTCGGCTTCCAGGGGTCCCTGGAGAGGAGCCCCAGCACGCCCCCTGGGGATCGGGCCGGCGGGCAGAGTCCCTGCTGATCGGTGCCCCTTTGGGGCCCAAACGGGCGCCGCGACAGGCAGCATCCAGAGAGGAAGCGAAAGGGAGAAGCGCTTCCGGCCCACAGAAGGGCCGACTCTGGATTTCAGCCAAAGCCACGAGCGAAGGCCCTGGTGGGCTCCTGCCTTCGGGTCCCAGGACGAGACGGCGGCCGACTCCGGCCACGAAAGCTCACCTCCGGCGAGCACTGACCAGGGGCCCGGGATCGGGGGTCCTCTAGACCCGCTGCCGAAGCCCTAGAAGGGCCGAAGCCCCGGAGGGGGCTGCCCGGGCCCTGCGGGGCCTCAGGCTCGGGATCCCCGTGGATCAGGAGCTCCCCTTCGGCCACCCCGAGCCCTCGGCCGTCCTGTCCCCCCACTTCCCCGGCTTCCAGCCGTCTGAGAAAAGGGGCTGCCCGTGCCGAGGCCCCGAGCCCAGCCTCCCCGGCTCTCTGGCCAGGAGCACCGTAGCCTGACTAGGGCGGGTGCGGGAGGATGAGACATGTCAAGAGTTTATGAATACGAGGCTCCAGCCTCTGCCAAGTCAGACAAGCAGCCTCTCGGGCTGGGAGTCCTGGGAAAACTCGGGCGGGACGGAACTGCTGACCGGCCGGACGCCTGGACTCGGGCCCAGGCTCTGGCTCTGGCCTCCCGTGGCTCCATCCCAGGCCCAAGCCGGCCCCCGAGCCGGCCCGGAATTCCCCAAGGCCGGAGCCTGGGCGGAGGAGGTCCGATGTCTCAACCACAAATCCACACGTTGGCCGAGCCCGGGCGGCAGGCCAGGCCACGACGGTGCCCGGCCTGGTGGGGCCTCCCCAGGCCCAGGGCGTCTCCTCCACCCTCTGCCAGCCATGAGCCCCGACCAGCCCTGCTCTCCCCCTTGGCCTGAGCTGCTCTGCCACCCTGCCAGCCCCGAAGGCGGCTCGGGCCCTCCGCCAGACGGTGCCCAAAGAGCAGGAGCCCCTTCGGGGGTGCCCCTCCTGCCCTCCTGGCACGGCTCCCCTCCAGGCTCTCTCGGGCCGAGGGCATGATGACCGGCTCTCTGTCCTCCCAGGAGGGTTCAGGGAGGAAATGGAAGCGGGGCGTCCCCGGCGCCTCGGCCCGTCCGCTCCCGTCTGGGCGCTGATCCCGAGGCCAGAAGGCCTGGCTCGGTCGTGCTGAGCCGCCCTGCCTGGAGAGGCTTCTGCCCCGCTGCTGGGCCGGGCCGGGCCCCAGAACGCCCAGCTACCTCCCGGCCTCGTCGCCCCCCCCGACCCCCCAGGCCTGCCGGAGGCACGTCCACAGTCCAAACACATTAGACGCACGGGCGGCCCGGCTCGGGCCCGGGTTCGGCCAGGCTGCGTCCATCCCACCGCGGATCTGGAAGAGCACTCAGTCAGTCAACAAACATTTATTAAGCGCTCCCTGTGTGCCAGGCACTGTGCCAAGCCCCGGGGACACGTGCAGCCCTCAGGGAACTCACATTCTAGAGGGGGAGACAACACAGCTGCGCGGCGTCTCTCTGGAGCGGCCAGGACGATGCCCTGACCGGGCTGGCCTTCCCAGAACTCCCCGATGGCTCGGCCCTGACCGGAGGCCCCCGCCGTCCATCCCCAAGGCCCCTGGGCCTGACCATGAGGAGGCGGGGGCCCCGGGCCGCCCGGCGCAAGAGAGGGCGTGTGGCCCCCCGACCCTCGTCCCCCCAAACCCCGCGCCGTGTCACAGCCATCCTACAGCTAGCAGACGATGACGTGGCCTCCGAGGAAGGCCCTGAGGGCGAGACTTCGTGGGGGCGCTCTACCCCCGGCAGGCCCCGGCTGGCCTCACCCCGTGGACCGGCCGAGGCTGGCCTCCGGCCCTCCCGCAGCTACGAGCGGCAGCTTCATCCAGTCCCCGATCTCAGGACCAAGACAACAACCAAAAAGGAGAAACCGTTTTGGTCCCAGATCGCAGGGCCAAAGAGGTATTTCACCCAAAGCGACGAGCCCGAGGCTCTGGCAGACCTCGGCCATTCGGCCACAACTTCACTGTCCTTGGATCCTGAGGACGAGGCTGCGTCCGCCCCGAGTGGGCCTCCCCGAGCCTCCGTGGAGGCGACGTTGGGCCATGTCGGGCCTTCGGGCAGAGCCCGGGCCTCCCTGGCCTTGGCCCAGCCCATTTGGCAGGAAAGCTCCCAGAGAACCGAACCTGCCTCCCTGGACCCTGAATGCCTGCTGTGCCACCCAGAGGCTGCTTCAGGCCTTCTAGCCCCACCCCAAAGAGCCCACATTTCTGCACTGGGGCCGGCCTAAGAGATTCAGACTGGAGAGCAGTGGGTCATGTAAGAATGAAATTTGGGAGATGCCATCTTTAAGTAAATATATGTATTTTCTATGGACACGTAGAAATTATCAAACTACATTTCCCGTGGTCCAACGGGTTTCTGGTTCCGGTTCTTTGGGCGTGGGGACGCCTACGTCTCCACACAGAGAACAGTTTAAATCTCCTGGGTTAGGAGGGAAGGGGGCTCTTGGCCAGCAGACTCAGGAAGAGATGGGAGGTAACAATAATGGCGCGGGCAGCAGTTTTGAATTCTTACAAGCGCGTGGTCTAATGATTTTACCAGCATGGCCATGGCTTTAATTAAAATACTAATTTTTATATTTATCTCAGCCTTTATTATTTTTTATCCTAATAGTCACCACCTGGGGGGCTCCGTTTCCCCCAGCTGGACGAGAACAGAGACTCCCGACTCCTGCTCCGATGACCACCAACCCACGTGTTTGCCATGCTCTAGTTGTCGTGGATGAGGTGCCAAAGGGCCCCAGAGCTCACCCTCCCTCCAATCCTTCTAGGAACAAGGCCTTCTTGTATGGATTGCAAGGCTAATCCCCAAAGCTTGGCTTCTGTGGCACTAAGTGCTTCTAGTCACTGGTGTGGAATGCCCGCGGGGTCCATTCTAAAGGCAGAAAAACGACACCCCTTTATGTGAACCAGTTCGAGACTACTGTTAAAGGTAAACATTTTGATTGGACTGAATATTTAAGAGTTTGGTCACCAGGAATTGATGACAGAATTCCAAATGAAAGACTCAAGTCAGAATGACTTTTATGGTAGTTTATTTACAGATAGGAAAGAGTGAAAGCAAGGAAAATGAGAGAGAGAGAATTACTCCAGCCTGGTCTGAACCAGCAGGGCTTCAGAGGCCCCAGCAAAGGGGAGGATGGGACACAGAGGTTAATTAAACAAGGCTCCTAGCCACGAGGCCGCCTTCAAGACGAGAGGCCTCTTTGGAGGCTTGTGCCTCCAGAAAAGACAAGAAAAGGGAATCAGCCTTTTACTCACCCACGTGACAATCCAAAAGGAAGCAGTCTGAGGTCTCAAGCTGGAGCTACTCCAAGGCAAAGTTCAGAGGGGAAAATCCTCAGACTGGGGTCACCCTACCCAGGGGACCACAAACTCAATAAGCAGGACGGCATTCAGAAACTCATCAGTTCCTGTAACTCCTACTGTAAGCCCCCAGACCCAGGTGACCCAGTGTAAGAGAACTGGGCTCGGGTTACAGGTCAATGAATCCTAGGGCTCAGCCCTGGTGGACCTCAAAAAGGGCCCCCTGCCCCAGCCCGTGGCCACAAACTCAGACCATGGCAACTAGCTGGGTTCATGGCTGACCTTTATCTTTCCTGTTAAAAGTTGGGACAGTCCTCTGCCACTGATTCTTCAGTACTTTAGGTTTGAACATGGGGCCAGAGCCACCATCCTCTTGGGATAACATCTGAATACCCCGAGGACAAAACCATCCAAGGCTCAAACCTGGCCAGAACAGTGGCAAACAACCCAAGCTGGCTTCGGGTCCTCCACCCCAGCCTGTGCTCCTTCAGCCTCTGGCTGGCTTGCCTGATATGACCCAAGAATTTACCCAGTCATGTCACTATGTCTTAATCATCAGATCAAGGTGGCCCATTATCTTTCTTACAGAACCAAGGACATGTCCTGGTCAGCTGTGCTCTGGTTAATAAGCTGGGGTCACCACTGTGTCACCATCATCCTACCATCACCAGACTGTGCTTCACTAGATCCCCAACCCTGCAATAGGGCCACAAATGCTCAATTCTAGAGGACTTGCTGAGAGGGAGCCAAGATTCCCTCATCTTCCAGCCATGCTCTGGGCTCTGTGGACAAAGCTGGGTGATCCACCATACCCCATCTCTGATCAGGAACCCGAGACGACACCACAGATGCAATTGTGCTAGGGTCTAGAACTCAAGGCTGATGCTCCCCCAGATAGTGAGCAGGGTGGAAGGATGAAAGCCAAAGGGTTACCCAGCAACATTACAAGCAATACCATGCACTCAAGACCTAGCAGAACCTACCCATCAGGCCACAAGTTCACTGGCCTTGGATTCTGGGAATAGGACTATCTGGCCTTGAACCCCAGGCCTTGTGCCCCCTAAGTCTGACAGGTAGATTGGAGTTTCACTAGGCTTTGACTAATCCACTGATTCTATTAATCCATAATAATTTTTTAAAAGGGAGGTTTTGGCCACATTAGAAAAGAGTGAATTGAAGGTATATATTTATGTATATATAAAAAGCTGCTGAGAAGGAGGATTTCTCTACTTTTCATAAGAAGAGATAAGTATCTCCCTTCTGAATGTCACCTAACTTTTACTAATTATCTATAGGAATTCACCAATCAAAGATTACTAATTCTAAATAATGTATGCTGGAGAATAATGAATGAATTTAACCTGTACAATTAGGTTTCTCTTCAGTGTGGATTCTCTGATGTGCAGCAAGATAGTCCCTCCGTGAGAAAGCCTTTCCACACTGTTTACATTCATAAGGTTTCTCTCCAGTGTGGATTCTCTGATGTTTAGCAAGAGATTCCCTCCGTGTGAAAACCTTTCCACAGTGTTCACATTCATAAGGTTTCTCTCCTGTGTGGATGCTCTGATGTGCAGCAAGATGGCCCCTCTGTGTGAAAGCCTTTCCACACTGTTTACATTCATAAGGTTTCTCTCCAGTGTGGATTGTCTGATGTCTGGCAAGAGAGCCCCTCTGTGTGAAAACCTTTCCACAGTGTTCACATTCATAAGGTTTCTCTCCAGTGTGGATGCTCTGATGTGTAGCAAGATGGCTCCTCTGTGTGAAAGCCTTTCCACATTGTTTACATTCATAAGGTTTCTCTCCTGTGTGGACTGTTTGATGTCTGGCAAGAAGGGCCCTCTCTGTAAAAGCCTTTCCACACTGTTTACATTCAAAAGGTTTTTCTCCAGTGTGGATACTCTGATGTGCAGCAAGAGATCCCTTCATAGTAAAAGCCTTTCCACATTGTTTACATTCAAAAGGTTTCTCTCCAGTGTGGATTCTCTGATGTGCAGCAAGCTTACACTTCTTTGTAAAAGCCTTTCCACAGTCTTGACATTCATAAGGTTTCCCTCCAGGGTGGATTTTCTGAGGAGCAGCAAACTCAGAGCTCTGACTGAAATGTTTTTCACCTTTATCACTAACAGCAACCATCTCGACATGTTTAGTTTTTGGATGTTTAATGCTGTCTAAACTCAAGCCAAGGGGCATTCCCCTTAGGTTATCTTGATGCCTGGGCATTTCAGAAGGTTTCTTAGTCAACTGAACAAGTCCTACTTCTTCTGGAAAGCATTTCTTATATTCACTATCATGACAACAGTCATTTCTTAAGGTCAATTTCATATACTGATTTAGGACTGAATTTTGGCTAAATTTCTCTGCAGTTTCATCAAATTCACTGTCACTCTTTGGATTTTTATTTACTTTGATAATAGAGTCACAGATTTCTCTCAAAAGGAAGTCATAGGGATCCTCATTCATGCATCTTTGGGGGCCAGATCCTCCCACAAAAAGGCTCAGCTTTGTAGACATCTCTTTCACTTCAAAATTAGTCTCTGCCTCTGAAGAAAACAAATGATATGAACACAGAAGGAAGGAGGACAAGCACACACAGAACAATATATAACTTCTTTCTTCTGATGGGAGAAAGTAAACTGATTTTTATTCTATTTCTCCAGGAAAAAAGGAGTTTCCAAACTGAAACAAGCAGAACCAGTTTTTGGAAACACCATTTCATCATATCTGCAAGACGGATGATTTTAGACAGACTTTCACATACAATAACAATGAAATCTCACAACTGACCTGTGACACAGGCAGGCCCAAGATTCTCATCATATTTTACAACTCATCATGAGTAAAGAATGGAGTGATGACCTGACCAACTTCCTGGCAGATAGACTACAACTCAAGCCCTGTCCATGAGCATGCTTTGTCTGCAGTATTGGATAGTCTTTCTCCATTGCCCTTTCTATCTTTCCTAAAAAGTCACTCCTTCATTATTCTTATAATTTTGTGAATCTCAGGTAACTTTCCAGATATTCTATTCTCATCATTTTGGATGCACTATCACACATTTATTCTTGATAAATCTTGCATGCTAAGCAGAGAAACAGCTTCATTTTTTTAAACTCAAGCAGTAATTTTCAAAGTGGAATAGAAGTTTTCTTCTTTTCTCTACAGATGCCATTTAGTGCAGATATACTAAATATTCATCTTATTTTATGATCTACTATATATTATGACTCATGCCCTATACTGAGTCCATCATCCATCTCTCAGGAAATGAACAGCATGATTCAGTGTTAGTCTACCATCCCCTAAGTCTAGCATTCCCTTCACCACAATAGATAAAAGTTTTTTGGGGATAACAGCTCTTATACACCTGCTTTCACCTCACTCACCTGGGCCTTTTTGCTCTAACAGCCATGGCGATTCCCTTTGCTGAAAACAGGAGATAAAATTTTCTCTAGGAACTGGAATCCCTGGGCATGAAAAAGAAGGAAGGGATAAGGAGAGAAAAAGAAAAAATATGGTCTTCATAAAAGAAAGGGGGCGTGCAAGTAGGGTCTACAGAATGGCTTCTGTTGTATTGACTATTGGCACATTTGCAGGAGGGCAGGGATCATTTGTAAACCATTTGTAATAAAAAAAATTCCTTCTTTTTTTACCTCTTGTAATAGGAGAGACACAATCTACAACATCCATATCTAGAAATTAAAGACAGCTGGTAGTGAAGGGATATGAGATCAGAACTTGAAAGTCAGAAAAGCAAATTTAATCCAGCCTCAGAGAGATTGTAAGTAGGTGTCTCTGGAAAAATTATTTAATTTCTGTTTGCCTCAGTTGCCTCAATTATGAACTGAGGACAATAAGACTATCAAACTCACAGGGATATTGTGAAGTTAATGATAATTATAAACCCCTTTACCTAATAAAGCAGGTATTTTGAAATGCTTATTCCCTTCCTTTCCATTCCTGTCATCTGGCCTGGAATTTGAGGGAAGAATGAAGGAAGAATAAAGATAAACTTGCTAGACTAGGCAGAATGAGGGCCTGTGAGCTACAGTTTTATATTTTTTATTTTATTCCTTAATTGTTATGGAAATAACAATCCACTTATCTTTACTCTCCATATGTGTATGTCAAATATGTTTCTTTTAAAGAACATATCATTGGATTCAGGTTTTTAGCCCACTCTGCTATCTGAAACCATTTTTATGGGTGAGTTCATCTCATTTATAATCCCATTTATGATGACCATTTCTGTAATCCCCTTTATCTTGTTTTCCTCTTTTAATTCTATACTTTCTCCTTTCACTGTCTGTCCACACAGTTCCCTTTTTATCACTTCCCCCATTTCCCCTCCCTTATATTATTCCTTTCCCTACCACCACCCTTCTTATTCTCCTCCTACTTCTCTATAGGATCCCCTAAGCACTTCCCCTATTATATTATTCTACTCCCTCCAGCACCTTTCGTCTCGCTCTATTCCTCTTTAGAATATGACAATATTCTATACCCAAATGAGTCTGGCTGTTATTCCCAATTATACTGACTGCCTGTCACCACCCTCATCACCCCCTCCATCATAATAGTTTTTCATCCCATGTCTCTTTATTTGACATCATTTACCCCATGTTATTTCTCTCTTCTTTTTTCTCTCAGTGTTACCCTCTTTTTCATCCCTTGATTTTTTTTGTGTGCATATCTTTCTAAACAGTTTAGAACCACATCCTCTATCTATGTATACTTCTTCTAACCACTATAAGGACAGCAATTTTAAGAGTTACAAATATCACATTTCCACTAGCCATATAAACAATTTGACTTTATTGAGTCCTATAAATTTTCTCTTTCTTATTCACCTTTTTATGCTCCTCTTAAATTTTGTATTGGGACATCAACTTTTCTGTTTTGGTCTGTTCTTTTCATCAGGAATGCTTGGACATCCCCTTTTTTATTAAATAATAATTTTTCTCCCTTAAAGTATATAGTAAGTCTTGATGGGTGGGTAATTCATGATTATAAACCCAGTTTCCCTGCCTTCCAGAATATCATATTCCAAGCTTTTCAATCCTTTAATGCAGAAACTCCCAGATACTGTGTAATCAACACTGCGGCTACATGATATTTGAATTGCTTCTTTCTGGGTTAGTGCAGTACTTTCTGCTAAGAATGGGGTTTCTTCAATTTTGCTCTAATAGGAGTTATCATTTGGGGATTTATTGCAGGCGGTGATCTGTGGATTCTTTCATTTTCTCTTTTAACCTATGATTCAAGAACATTAAGGCAGTTTTCTGTGATAACTTCTTGTAATATGACATCTAGGCTTTTTTTTTTTGTCTTTCCTAGACCTATTTTCTAGGTCATTTTTTTTTCAGTCAGATATTTAATAGTTTCTTTTATTTTTAAATTCTTTTGATTTTGTTTATTGTTTCTTAATGTCTCATGAAGTCATTAGCTTCTATTTGCCTTATTCTAATTTTAAGGAATGATTTTCTTCCACGACCTTTTGATTTTCCTTTTCCATTTTGTCCATTTACTTTTCCTGGAACTGCTTTCTATGCTAGATTTTTTTACCCTCTTTTCCCACTTTATCAACTCTAGTTTTAAAATACTCTTCTTTTTTGGACTTTTGTGCTTCTTTTGCCACTTGACCAATTGTGCTTTTTCAGTTATTTTCTTTTTGTATTACTTTCATTTCTTTCCCCCAGTTTTCTTCCACTTCACTCATTTGATTTTTGAATTCCTTTTTGAACTCTTCCAGGACTTGAGACCAATTCCATTATTTGAAGTTTTGAATGTGGAGGCTTTTGTATCCCAATTCCTGCCTGAGTCTATGCCTTGCTCTTCTTTGCCTCCTTAAACATTTTCTATGGTTAGATGCTTCTTTTGCTATTTGCTCATTTCCCCAGACTCCCCACACCCCACTTTGATTTCTATTTCTGTTCTCAGGGTAGAAGGGGCATTCTCTTAAACTTCAGTATTTCCTTGCTACTCTCCTCAGCTGTAGTTCTGGTTTTCTGCAACTTTCATTTCTTCAAAGGTGGTACCATGGCCTATGGGTTGGGTACTCTGAAAGCTGCTGATTTAGTCTCCTCTAGGGACTGCTGATGGCTTGCAGGGCTCAGAGACCTGGAAGCTACTTTGCCCTTGGTTTAGGGGCTTCACCACAGGCTTCAACTGACCAAGTGACTCTGGGGCCTCACTACAGCCTTGTGCCAGGCCTTTGAATTCCAAGGGTTGGGCATAGGATGCACTAATAATGTAGGCTCAAGAAGGGTCCCTGGGTCTCAAAGTTGGCTTGTGCCCAGGTTCAGAACCTGAACCAATAGGTGTGGGGGGTGGTGGAGTGTCTGCACTTTTCTGTGTATAATTTTACTTACAGTTCCCCTCTTATCCCTCAAAATAGATCCTTTCTGCATAACGTTCAACTTGTTTTCTTCAGGAGAGCCACTTCACTCTTACCCATGTTTGTTCTGTGACTCTAGTCATTTAAAAGCACAGTTAAAGTTGCTTTGAGATTCCTGGGGTGGTTCCAGCTTTTCCTTCTGCTATGCCTTCTTGGCTTCCCCTTCTTAGCTTCCCCTCTCCCATTAATACTTAATAACAAGAAATCCTAAAGACTAGATCCAGCCTAAAGGGGAAGGGGCTGGCGTGGCAGGTAGTGGGTTCCCTTCAATGCCCATCTTTAAAGGAAAGCTGCCTGGGTATAAACAGAGAAATTTGCACATAAATTTCAGGTCAAATTAGAGGTTGGATTAGATGAATTCTGAGATTAGCTTCAGAAATATAAATCTATGACACTGGTTTAAGTTTTAACCTGAAGCTATCTAAAACAGGAGAAACAATTTCAGGAGCACCAAAAGGCAGCTTCCCATCACATAATTCAAAAACATTTTTAATGAAAAGCAGGCAGAAGGATAACACTGGGAAGAGATCAGCAATTTTTTAAAAATCATTAACAAAGGCTTAAAATCCTGTACATGTGGCTTGGAATGAAGACATTCCCTTAATGGCAGATTAAATGTTAATAGAGGAAATGGTCCTTACCCACAGAGAGTAGATTCTGCACATTCTCCAGCATGACCTCCAGGTACATCTTTTTCTGAGAATGGTCCAATAGGCACCATTCTTCCTGGGTGAAGTCCAAAGCCACATCCTTGAATGCTATTGACCCCTAAATCAGCAAAAGTCACAAGATTTAGAGCTGAACTTTCAATTTCATTTAGTACAACCTTCATCAACTGACTGGAGGAAATGGAAGCACACAAGGATTTCACCCAAATTCCTAACCTTGAAGTGTTAGAGACAGCATGAAGACCAGTCATTCAGAGGCCAATGGAATATTGACAAAGGCATTTTGTGTCTGAAGTAGGAATCATGCTGTGAAGAGTAAAACCTGGAGAAGTGTCTTATTCTGAAATGTGTTTCCCTGTGAAATCAGGGAGATGGGAAGTGCTCTCTGAGTGAAGTATGAGATTCTGTGGAGGACAAAGAGAGAAGGTGATCTGAAATTCCTCCTTATTACAGGAGTAAAAGTTGATCTGGTAAAGATATTTTTTAACGAGTTTCTAAGAAGGTAGTATGTACTCTGTATTCTAGAGGGGAAATGTTACCAGTGATCAATGAGGAGAAAACAAAGAAAATGGAATTCTCTACATAATTTCCTAAAAAACTGAAATTCTCTTACCTAGATGAAAGGATAAAAAAGGTGCCATAGAGTTATATGGGAGCAATCTCTGATTTTAGCTAAGTGAAGGAGTGCAGTCTCACGTTAAATTGAGAGTTTGGGGAACAACTTGGTATCATATGCCAAAGCCAAAAGACTCTGTCTTTGTTTTATGATATATGACACTTATTACTGGAATATATTCAGTCATTTTACATTTAGTTACAAAGAAAGAAGAGTAAGTATGATGAGGAAAAGAAAGATTCTTCATTTTTAAAAAAATATAATATTTTGATGATTGAGCTTATTCAATAGAAGGACATTGACAGTGTAATGATTGGAATTATCAAGAGACAGAATTTCTTAATTTTAAATAACTTATTGACTGGTCATTTAATGTGCTCAGTTGACACTCTCCAAAATATAAAAGAAAAACAGGTAGGATGAACTAATACAATAAAAATGACAATCCTACCTAAATTAATTTATTTATTCAGTGCCATATCTATTAAACTACCAAGAATTGTTTTTATAGAATTAGAAAAAATTATAACCAAGTTCAAGTGGGAGAAGGAAAAGATCAGGAATATCACGGAAACTGATGAAAAAAAAAATGTGAAGAATGGTAGTCTAGAAATACCAGATCTGAAAGTATACAAGAAAGCAGTAATCATCAAAACAATATGGTATTGGCTAAGAGATATAAGGGTGAAACAATTGGAATAGACTAGTAGTAAGTGGCCTAAAAAAATAAAAGAAAAACAGTAGCTGTCTAGCACAGGTCTTTTGTTTGTATCTCTCTTTCTCTGGTGAGCTCACCACTCAGACCCTCCCCTGAAATCTCAGATTCATAAATAGCCACTGAGGAGGGGTGCTTAGGAGACCTCAACTCCTCCCTCATGACTTCATCACAAGGTAAGCAGGTCCTTGTCTGTACAAGTAAGGTGTCAGTCCAAGCTTTCCCTAGCCCTGTGGCTGACCCAGCACACTCTCAGACTATGTCAAGGTTCACCATGGTTTCCTAGTCATTTTAGCTTAACAATAGAAGATTCCCCCTTAGTTTCATAACCTTGGAGGAAGGGGACAGTAAGTCTGGAGCTTTGTCTTTGGCCAGGCTAAAGGGAAATTTATTCCACAAAAATATCACAATTCAATTTTAATTTTCAAAAACAGTTTATTTATGAAATCAAATGATCTAAGGCTAGCCCTCTAACTATGGAAACCTGGGTATAAGGGGCCAAGAGAAATAGTTAAGAGGCTGATGAGGAATAACTGACAAGGCAGTGGCCAGATCTGACCATAACATGTTACTTGGCAGGGCTCTTCTACTTTTCCCATCTGCTCCATGGAAAACACAGGTTAGACTTGGTATTGGACACCTTTTCATTTCATTGCTTCCTGGCCCATTCCCTATTTTTTAGCCTGGAATGCCCCTGGGACATCCATTGGAAGAATGGTCTGAAGAAAGGCTAAGTTTCCAAGCATGGGAGGATACAGCACTCCCCAGATTCTCAATACAATCTAGAAGTCTGAAACCCTACAGGGGCCATTCCACTGTCCTCTATACTCATCGAGAGGCTATTCCACCCCCCCTGCAATGGCTTTGTCCATCATCATGGCTACACTATGTGTGCTCTCCTTCAATAGACATCTTCATGTCTTAGGAGGAATGTGTCTGAGCTGCCATTCTTAGGGCCAGAACCAGCATTCCCTCTCATACAACAAAAAACATTCTCCTACAACAGTAGCCAGGGCAAAGAGCAGCTCCTAGAGCCAGGTCTGGGAGGCAGAATTGCACCTGATATATCTGAAGGACATTCAAAGAGTTCAGACAGGAAAGATTAGGCCCAGTGGAAAGGGCAGCCACCACTACTAGCAGGAGCAGAAAAGTCCTCATTCAGATACACTTAGAACCAGAAGGCAGAAAGATTTCAGGCCCAAAGGAAAGCAGAGAAATCTGGGCTCAAAGGAAAGAAAACAGAGATTCTGTTCCAAGGAAAGCAGACAGCTTCTTATTTGTAACTTGTCTACTCTGGGCAGTTCCTGGTAGTCCCCACTGTCCTACCTGTCCTACCACTGAGGTCCTGAGATCATAGACATCCTCCAATGTCACCCAAGGTCAGGACCTCAGGACCCTGCCTGCTCCTCCACCCCAAGCCCTGCTGTCTATTATCTGGAATGCGAGAATGAGCTCTCTTCAGCCTAGACTCTTTCCAGGCATCTAAACCACCCCAGGGATTGATATTCCACCTGGGGAGTCACCTACAGGTATCCAGAAGGTGTTTCTGGTCCACAACAGCTGGGATGTTCACATAGATGGAATTTTACTGATAGGTTCAAATTGGCTAACTTGAGCATACTGAAGGCAGCTCTCTGGTGGTCCCTATGGAGAACCTATGCTGAGGAAGGTCTTGGTAAACTGGAATGGTATGTGATCTAGTGAAATTGGCCATTCCCTTTATTGTAGTTTATCTGAATCAGACCCAGGAGGAAAGCGAGACAAGGCAGAAGATGTATGCCCTTCAGGGCTTGATTGATCCTTTAGTGTACTTTTGGGGGGTACCCAGAGGAGTTCTGGATAAATTCAAGGCTAGAAATGAGATGCCTGCTGGTGTGGAAACTCCCCCCCCCCCCCCCCACGGGTTTTCCAGTCTGACGCTTCTTTCCAGTCCTTACCCCAGTTTGGCTTCCATGCTCAGCCTGTGGAGGAGGGGCCTGAGATAGCATGTGGGCCCTAGCTTTTACTCTTCCAAACAGAAAATAAATTGCAAGCATGGCCTGTCCTCACTTTTAAAGAGCAGAGATGGATTTTTAAGCCTTCTCAGATTCCACTGTTTTTTGAAAGTCTTTATCTTATTGCACTTTACTAATTATTTATTTTATGATTTAGTTTGTTTTGTTCATATGTTAATTTGATCAATATCTTTGTTACACTGAATCATTTTAAGTTACTGTGTTTTTGACTATTAGATAAATTCTGTTCATGATTTTATTGGACTCCCCTGATAGTGACTAAGTCTATTCTGAATGGAAAAAAGGTTTTTGACTATATTGCTTGTAACTTGTCATTTGCTTATATTATTTTATTTGCTAATTTCTTTAAGGTTTAAAAATTTTTTTAAGTTTATCTGTATTAATCTAATTAATATCTATTCTGTTATATGATTGTTTTTTATCTGTACCATTTCCCCATGATTTTACTGAACATCATTGTAAAAATGCATTCAACTTACACAAGCCCTTTCACTAGATCACATGTTGCCTTAGTTCTTTAATTTTATTTTAACAATTGTATACAACCTAGAAGAATATAATGACTTAAGAATTTAAATCGTAATTTTATAAGGGGTCTTTAAAAATGACCTTACAGGGGGCAGCTGGGTAGCTCAGTGGAATGAGAGTCAGGCGTAGAGATGGGAGGTCCTGGGTTCAAATCCGGCCTCAGACACTTCCCAGCTGTGTGACCCTGGGCAAGTCACTTAACCCCCATTGCCCACCCTTATCACTCTTCCACCTAGGAGCCAATACACAGAAGTTAAGGGTTTAAAAAAAAATGACTTTACACACCTAGTACCTTCTGAATGGATGATAGGTTTATATATATATATATATATATAAAATAAAGTATTAAAAGGCAGAGAACCAAATAGAAGTTCCTACCCAAACTTTATAACTTTATATATATATATACACACACACACACACAAATATATATAAAAACGTAGGAAGCCAAAAAGAGCTCCTGCATGCATGATATTTTAATTCTTTATTTTAATTTACTTTCCCATCAGAAGGATCTAAAATTCTTGGTGATATTTTAGACCAAAAAAAATTTTTTAGCAGTTTTGTGGGGTTTTTTTTTCTAGGCTCTGCCCCACATTTGAATGGAGGCAGTAATAGATTTTGTTAAAAATATCTCAGCCAAGGTAGAATGATTTTCTATACCTGTACAAGTATACATTTTTAAACATCACACAGCAAGTGGTTATATATAGAAATTCATGTGAATCCTATAAAATGGGTTTGTTTGCTATTGTCATTAAATGTGTTATTGTAAGTTTGGTACTTTATTTGAATGTGCATTATCTACTCTACTACTGTTTTGTTTTTATATATGTTATTTTGTAAAAAAAAAAAAATAATAATTTGTATTCACAGTAGTTCATGGCCAAAGTTTTTAAAAGGAAATGGATCTTATTTTTGGGTGAGAAACCTTTGTGTTCTACCACAGTGTGTAAATGATTCTAAGCTCTATATTTTTTATTTTTAAAACATTTTTTATTATTCTTTTCCCTTGCATGCACAATACAGTGTTTGAGTTTCTTTTTTTCTCATTTTTGTGCTTGAACACATTATCAATATTAATCCTTTTTGATTTTACAGTAATAAAAGTTTGATATAAATATATATTTGCTATAATAATAATGCATATCCAAAAAGCCATACACTATGGTAACCTGCCATTTATTGATAAATGTTATGGGACTGTGATTAATGATTGTGTCTGATTCCAGGAGAAGGGAACAAAAGGGACACTATATAGTGCAAAGAAGCACAAGGTCAAGGAGACGAACCAATCCCAATGGAATTGATGAGAAACTATACAGTGTCAAGGAGCACAAGGTCAAGAAAGACCATATCAATCCAGGTAGGATTGACGAACCTTCCATGCTAATATTAAGGACTTGAACCTGTTTGGGCTCAAGATCTCAGGTGTTCTGACACATGTTAATGGTCAGGTCTCTGAGCCACATCCTAGTCAAGTTCTGAAGGCTGGCTATCATCCTGGCTCACCCTATACCTGAGAGTGAAGGGAAATCAGACCAGGTAAAGACACTTCCCTTTCACAGAAAATTCTAGTCTCTTTTCTTTCTCTTATAAGTATGGCAACTTTCTGTAGTCATGGCTACTAAATGGGTAAGTGCATGATTACATAAAGCACTTTAATTGGGCCTTGATTCAAGGACCTGTTATAAGTTTATTTTTCCTTTACATGCATATTTGCACATAAAACTTTGACATTTCATATCTCATCCACAAACTACTTTTTCTCTTTTATTTGGATTTTTTGATGTTTTTGGATTTCTTTCAATAATTGACTCATACACCCCATACTTCAGCCATTTATCCTTAGCTGATCTGGGTGTTTGTCTCTATCCTCTTCAGAGGGGAATGTGTTATTAATTCTCCTGGGGGGGGTATGTATATATTATAATCTATAATGTAAAGTTTAAATTCTTTTGAGAGTAATTTCAGGATAAGAATTTTGCTACCTCCCCAGAATCCAGACAACGAACCTGTTTGGAGAAGGCACCATGAAGATGCCTAAAGAACCTACACTGCATCAAGAAGATCCACAGTGAACTTTGGGGTGCAGTTGACTGAACTGTGGGAGGTTGAATGCTTTTGTTTTGAATGTACACTCTTATGTAGAAGGGGACTGCCCCCTAACTGGCTTTTTGTCAAAGCTCCCAACAATCATTGGATCATTGGTTTTGTCTTCTTTTGTTTTTATTCCCAAATTTCTGTAATTTAAAAGTCAGCTATGTTTACAAGATCCATTGGAAAGACCAGTCTTCCTCTAGACCTTTGTGGGGTGGGGGGGAATGTGTTATTGGAAACTTTGGGTCTCTGAACTACATTTCCTGTGGGCCCACCGGCTTCCTGTCGTTACGTGATGGTGTAGGCAGTTATGTGATGACATACAGGAGGATAAAATTGAGTGGCTAGACTTGCACTTCCTCTTTGCTCTCTTGGCTCATGATCCAGCATGGTGACGGCAGGTAATGGCTGGCCTTTTAAAATGACTAAGCCAGAATGGCATGTGGCTTCATTTTTTAATGGCTACTAATAAGTCTATAAAACCCATAATATTTCTAAAGTTATCCTTTTTATATTCATTTTATTTCTTACAAAGGTCTTCCAATCAAGCATTATAAAATAGTTTTTAAGGAGTTTCACAGACTGTATTAAAGGTACACATTACTTTTTCAATTAAAGAATAACAAGGAAACTATGAGTTTTCAGAGCAATGATTTCTAATAATTAATCCTGATGCCAGGATGAATTCTAACTAAAATAAAATGAAATCAAACTTCTGGGATGAAATATATTCTCTGTGTGAATCCTGGAAAACTTTCTGCTCTAAACTGTGATGGGTAAGATTTGCCATTTCAGGTAAGAGCTTTTGGGACTGTCACTAACATTATTTTGAGTCTTGAGTTCAGTTATAGTTGTCTGATGGGTTCTTGATCATGAAGTTGGTAATCTACCATTCCAGAGAAAAGCCACAAGTTACTCAGAAGGAATAGTCACAGCTGGAGATCTTTGGCTACTCTTTTTTTCCTACTCTTTCAATTAGAATTTTCTCCTGCTTTTGTTTTGCTGACAACTCTCCCTTGAGTGACCTGTACAATCTGAACCTTTTGAAACTTCCTCATTAAGAACTGAGATTTTTTTTTCCTACGTCTGCAAAGCGATAGTCTTCTTTCTGCTTCGTTGGCTTAAAGACAGTAAAAGAAAACCCTAGAGGACAGCTAAATGGCTCAGTGGATGGAGAGCCAGGCTTAGAGATGGAGTTCCTGGATTCAAATCTGGCCTCAAACATTTCCAAGCTGTGCGACCTTGGGCAAGTCATTTCATTCCCGTTGCCTGGCCTTTACTGCTCTTCTGCGTTGGAACCAATACACAATATTGATTCTAAGACAGAAAGTAATGGTTTAAAAAAGAAAAAAGAAACCCCAAACTGTGTGCCCCATGTAAGTTAAGTTCTTCACTGGCAAGAGGATTTCACTCATGTTTTCTCTTTTGCTGTTCTGCCCAAGGTAAAGCATGCTGCTCTAATAACTTTGGACATTTTCAAAAGAAATCTTTGCTTTCCAAACACCCCTCCCAGCCAGATGTGAGTCATTCCATCTAAGGAGGTAAGCAGGAGGGTGCTGCGCCCTGAACCTCTGCAGCCCACTCTGGGCCACCAAAGCACCAGCATCGGTGCTCAACTCAGCCTAAGTGGCTGCTGGTGTCTCACAGCAGCTGCTGCCCACTGACAGGGAGCCCAACATCCTCCACACTGTCTGTGCCCTGGAAGAAAACTGGCCAGGGTTCAATTCATTTACATAAAACTGATAATCAGATGTATGTATCTGATATTTTGATCCTACACTGTAAAGGGATATCCCAAAATTGTTTTTTTACATATTTTAAAAACTTTTACCTTTAGCTTAGAATCAATACTTTGTAATTGTCTTAGTGTGACATGGTCTAAGAGAACACATAGCCTGGATAGTACCAAGAGTCTCCTACTGGAAACAGTACTCTTTACATGCATTAGAATCCAGTGTGTCACAGCTGGGTGTTCCTATTTATGCCAGACAACTTCCTCAGCATCACCTCTAGTGACAGAAATCCGTATAACAGAAGCTTTTTGGTGCTTTCACTGACTTCAGGCAGCCGTGACAGGAGCTGGTCAGGGTGGACAGAAACCTGCCAGGACAGTGACAGCATTTCAGAACACAAAGTTCCCGGAGAAGGAGGAACCTGCCATGGTTCACAGTTTTGCGATATCAGGGGCAGCTGGGTCACTCAGTGGATGGAGAGCCAGGCCCAGAAAAGGGAGGTACTGGGTTCAAATCTGGCCTCAGACACTTCCCAGATGTGTGACCCTGGGCAAGTCACTTGACCCCCACTGCCTAGCCCTTACCACTCTTCTGCCTTGGAGCCAATACATAGTATTGATTCCAAGACGGAAGGTGAGGGATTTAAAAAAAAAAAAAGAAATCTATTAAATTAGGAATGTCCTGGGTTCCAGAGTCTGTGGGATCTGTTATTGATAAACAGGAAACTGAAGTCATTTTCAATGCTTTAAGAAGTTTGAAAAAAATGAAAAGGAAAGCTGATATTCTCCACAAAATACTTGAATATCAGCCAAAGGCAGCTCAATCATTAAAGTAATGTAATCAGAGATTATTATTGATGGTGTATTTGTGTTCTGTATCCTGGTAAGAGAATGCCTGTCCTGGATTGCACCTATTTCACAAAGACGGCCCTTGGGGTAAAGAAATTCTCTTCAAGGCACCTCTGAAGGTCTCCCCAGTAGGCTGGCCAAGGGGGTAACTCTTCATCGCCTCCACATCACTGATCATGAAGCACGCAATCACTAGGATCCTTTAGAGAAGTCACTGTGATGACCATCTTAGGAAGAGTGAGTCCCAGGTAGGACACTGACTGCAGCAGACATCCATTATGCTAGCAGAACATGGGCTGCAGTGCTGGAAGGAATGGAGTTTGAGTGTCAGAATACTAAAGCAATTCATGACATTAAAGACTTCCGTGGGAAGAATCAAAGCTCCAGTTCTGTGTCCTCCTCTGGGGAAGCTGAAGGCCCTGCAGAAGGAGCCGGGCTCCCTGGCAATGGCGAGGGACTCGCTGGCCTGAGGAGATCCAGGAAACAAGCTTGGCCCGTCCAGGTGCTCTCTGAGCCTGTGAAGATTTAAGCCAACTCCAGGCTCCCCAAGGACTGTGGCCAAGAGAGGCTCCTGTGACCTCAGCAGTCTAAGAGCTCTGCAGGATTTGGTTCATTTTCTTCTCTTAATCTTGTGCTGAACTCAGGACTGTGTGAATAGAATTAGCTCACCCTCATTCACTTGTTCAGACTCTAGCCATGAGGAATAATGTCACCCCACCCAACTTAGAATTAAGTGGGGAGGGGGAGGTCTGTTACCCATACATGATAGTAAGTAACAAGCCAAAAACAAGGGATGGCCCTTTGGGCAGTCCAAAACAGTGTTGAGGCTGCCAATTGTCCACTTCAAATTGGAGGTGGACGCAGGAAATGACAAAAGATGCTATCTTTTTAAATATGATAGTAACTTCCTGTGTAGGCAGTTGGCGCTTTGAACTTGGTGTTGAAGGATCTTTGGTGAGACCTCAGACTGCTTCCCTTTGAACTGTCACATGGGTAAGTTAGGCTGACTCTCTTTCTCTTTCCTTGGTGTTTCTGGAGGCTCTGGCCTTAAGGAGGCCTCTCTTATTGGAGGAAGCCTTGTGGCTAGAAGCCTTGTTTAATTAACCTCTGTGCCTCTCTGCTCGGGCCTCTAAATTCCTACCTGGTTTGGGGCTAGGGTCTGGGCCAGAGTTTCTCTCTCTCAACTACCCTACCTTCAACCTTCCTAACTGTGAATAAACTACCACAAAAGTCATCCTGACTTGGGTCTATTTTATTTTGAAATTAAGTTAATTGATTTCTGGTGACCATACTTAAATATCTAGTCTCCCCTCTTACAGGAGTCAGGATCAAAGGTTCCAAACCTCGTGACCAAACCCCACTGCCCATTTCCTACTGAACTCTGAACCTTCCAGCCTGTTAATGACTTTGCTAAGGATCCATCAGACACCCAGGAACACCTGCCCCACATCTCTGGGGATCTCTGCTCCAGGCTGGCTCCATCTCCAGCTTCCAGTGACCACAATTAAAATTTGGATCTTCAGCTCAGAATGATGGCCCAGAGACGTCTCTGATCCTCATAATACTGTCCATGGAGGGAACAAACGTGGATGAATTGCAGGAACCACCCAGGCAGGGCAGAGCCAGGGGTCCCCCAGGTCAAATGGCCGCTCTGTCCCTGACTGGCCTTCCAAGAACAAGAAGGGCTCCTGGATGCCACCTTCCTGCCAGGCCCTGCCTCACTCGCTCCCCAGCTCCCATCCAGGCCTGCTCTCCTCCCTGGGGCAGCTCTCCTCAGCCAGACCAGCCCCCTCCCCTGGCGCCCCTCTCTGCCCACCCTGGTGCCAGCCCCTCCCAGGCTCTTTCCTCCTTGGGCTGGGGAAGCCCAATCCTGTCTGTCACCCCCCTCATTACCCAGCACCTACCCCTGAGGCCCTCCTGTAGCCAGTGGGGAATGGCTGTCAGCAGGGAATGTGGGGGAGAACCTCAGTGACTGCCCTGGAGGCTGCCTTTGCTGGGAGGACAGAACAAGGTGCTGGATGTCCTGAGCAGCCCCTGCCCTGCCCCCGGCCCTCACCTGCTTCTTTTTCCTCTGTCTAATGAGGTACAAAGGCCAGGTGAAGGCTGATCCCCTGCCTGAGCCAGGAAGCAGCCCCAAGTCCTCTGGCCTGGAGGAAGGAGCCTGGCTGGAGCCCTTCTTAGCAGACCTTCCAGCCCTGCCTGCCATGCCCAGCTGTGATAATGAGATTAAATCTACCTTGCCCATTCTTAAATCTAATCACCATGTTAACCACTCCAAGAGCTATAAAAATTGGAGAAAAGGACTCTTGGATTCATTGCTCACATGTAAAGAGAGAACCTTCTATTGAAACTGATTGACTGTATCCTGTCACATTAATATATCCAATTAAAAACCCCTTTTCCCTCTTACACAGCCCTTTTCTTCTGCTAAAAAGGCTCCTTTTCCTGACTGGGCCTCCCCTGATATCCCCCCAAACTCCTGAAGCCTCCCTGGCAGGTCTGACTGACCTGTCCAAAGCCCGAGGCCTGGAGCTCAGTAGCAGAGCATGTCCCTGGGCCCTCCCTGGAGCTGGGGGACCCCCCGGCCATCCTCGCTGAGAGAAGGCATCACACTGGTGGGGAGGAATGAATGGCAGCACCTGGGCCTGTCTGGCTGCAACCTGGGCCACTCCTTCAGGCAGGGGCTACAGAGGCAGGAAAACCAGAATATGGTGGATGTGGGGCAGCCAGAGAGGACCCTGGAGCTCCCCCTGAGGATGGGTGGGGGGGTTGGCCAGGGCTGGGGATGGGCTGCACTCACCTGGGAGGTGGGGCTCCTTGTCCTGGGGGCCATTCCCTCTGGCTCAGGGCTTTAGGCTTGAGTCAGACTGTGGTCCTTCAGGGGGTGGAGCCCTGAGGTGCGGAAACTTTCTCTTTAGAGCCTGTGGGGAAGTAGAGAGGGGGAGGGCTCAGAGGAGCTCCCAGAACCCTTCCCTGGCCTCAGGGAAGACTCCCTAAGGGGGGGGGGGGAAACAGGGAGACTCAGGCTTGGAAAGGGCCTTGGACTGGCCAGGAAGAAACGCTGCCTTCCCTCCCCCCTCCATCTTTGGCTTCATTCCATTCAGAAATGGCAGTAGATGGATTGAGGAAGCCTGGGGGGGGGGGGATTTCTGGGGAATGGGGGTGGAGGGGAAGACAGGCATCAGGTAGGGGTGGGAGAGCATGATGGCATTTCTTCAGTGTCCACAATCAAGCTCCTTTCATGGCATGTGGGCACAGGAACCGCCCACCCCCGCTGCCTCTTGACCAGACTCATGTTGGCTGCTTCTCCCCTTGGTGGGTTCCTCCCTGGACGTCTCCCTGGGGAAGGTCCAACTCAGCGCCTCCCCTATACTGTGACTGCACGCCCTCCCCCAGCTTCCTCCTGGCTCTGGGGTTGGGGGCCCTGCTCTCTCCCGGGGGAGGGTAAAGTCCTGTCAAGGCTCCAGGTCCAGACAGAGCCGCCCGGGGCCTGAGTCGTGGACTTTCGTGTTTGTCCCTTTTCTGGGGTCCTTTAAAGTGATGATCGGACATCACAAGCCTTTACACTGGGCCTGGGGCTCCTGCCCCATCTTTCTTGTTGCACATGCGCACACGCCTTCCACCCCACCGCCCCACCCCCCGGTCTTCAGGCTCCCCAAAAATTGGGAGCAGAAAGTCTCAGCCCCCAACACAGAGAGCCAGGCTGCGCATGCGCACTGATTCCCGCCCATCCCTCTCAGAAAAGGACCAAGAACCACAAATGTGAGCCTTCCAAGGGCTCAGACTGCCAAGATGAAATTCCCCTAATGTCTTGGGGTGTACAGGGGAGGTGTCAAGACTCGTGTGACGTCAGAACGAAGGCATTCTGGGAAATGGAGTCTTCACAGGGGAATGCCATGGTTTACATAAAGTCATGACACAGGCATTCTGGGAAATTGCCTCAGGCCAGAGCCTGGAAAACAGCACTAATAAAACACTGATTGAATGATGGGCTGGTGGATCCCTGGGTCGAGGCTCCCCACGGCCTAGCAAGGAGGCGCTGGGATGCCCACTTCGGACACACACAAAGACTCTCCCCTCCCCCACCGCGCTCTTGTTACCGCCCAGCACACACCCCCTACGCCTGGCCTTTCTCGATGCACTCGCTTTCTCCCGCACTCCCGGGCCCAGCAAGCGCGAACGGGTCCACCCAGTTCTTCCCCTTTCCCAGGAGTTCGGGAGCCGAACGTCTCAGCTGCCAGAGCGGGAAGCCCGCAATGGATTCCCTCCCCGCCCCCTCTCACCTGGCAAAACTCCAAGGACAGCTGCGCACTGCCCAGGAGCTGAGATGGTCCACAGGAGATTCCCAGCATGCCCCGAGGCTATCACAGTGAGGCGGAGCCAAGATGAGGGAGAAGTCAGGGAAACGGCATTCTGGGAAATGGAGTCTTCCACAGGGTAGGTCAAGACTTGTGTGATGCTATGAAAAAGGGCATGCTGGGAAATGGAGTCCCCTGCCTGGGCCCTGTCTGACCTAGAAGGAAACAGAAGCAGCAGCTGACAGTCCAGGCCCAGGTCCAGTCCCCCTTCCACAGGTTCCCCTCCTCCAGGGATCTCTCTGAGCATCCTGCTGCATCTTCTGCTTTGGGGGAACCTTTGGGGACGCCCCAAAGGAGGGATCTACCCTATCCCCACTTGGAGGAATCCTGTGACTCAGGGCCTACCTTCCTGGGCCTGGAACCCCCCCCCAGATCTGGGCTCAAACGTGGCCTCAGATACTGCAGATCTTGGGGAGACAGCTGATCCCCTGGGTCTCCTGGGACTCTGGGCTGGCTAAGGAGGGTCTCCTTCAGCACCGCCCCAGCCCAGGAGACCCAAAGACCCTTCAGAGGCCTGGGGGAGGCCCAGGAACGCTCCTCTTGCCCTTTGTGAGGCCACAGAAGGCAGCAGCAGCCCCTGAGCCCAGATGGACAGAGGACAGTCTGGGGTGTCTGTGTGTCTGTCTGCAGGAGACCCAGAACTCTCCTCTCCAGGCCAGGCTCTATATGCAAGGTTGGGGGGGGGGGAGGGAAACGAGTGACTGGGGGTTCCCTCTTGAGGTGAGGAATAGGAGCTTCTGGATCAGGACTTCTCAGAACCCTTTTGACCAGCCTTCTTTATGGGTCAGTCTCGACCTCCTCTGAGCCCTCAGAGGGCCCCCTGGGCCCCACCCCCAATCTTGGGGGGACCGTGTGGCCTCTGCGGTCTCCTCCAGGAATGCGGGTGGCAGAAGGAACAGTATAAATGGGTTCACAGGCTTAGGAGAGTTTCTCAGGGACCAGGCTGGGAACAGGCTCTTCCCCTGCTTCACACTGCCTCATGACTGGGGCTAGATTCCTCCTGAGAGCTCCCCCAGCCCTCCTCCCCACCCCCCCATCCCCCCAATCCAGCTAAAGGGATTCTGCAGGGAGGCCCATGAGGGGCGGCTTCATTCCTTTCCTTCTGACCTCCGTTTCTGTCCATACAAACACGCAGGCATAGAAGGATGGGGCTTGGGTGTGGTCCCCCCCACTGTCCCCCAGAGGGGCTCATCCTCCCGGAGCCCCACACACTCCCTGTGAAGGCACAGAGTGAAAGGAAACTCCGTGATTAAAAGAGGAAAACAAGATGGGGGAAAATACATACATGATAATAATACATGTAGAACCCAGTTGGCTTGTCTGCTCTAGGAGTGGGGAGGGAAGAGAGGAGGGAGAGAACAGGAATCATGTAACCATAGAAAAATATTAAATAATAATAATAAAATTATATTTAAAAAAACTCATCATGGGGGGCAGCTGGGTAGCTCAGTGGATGGAGAGTCAGGCCTAGAGACTAGGAGGTCCTGGGTTCCAATCAGGCCTCAGACACTTCCCAGCTGGGTGACCCTGGGCAAGTCACTTGATCCCCATTGCCTACCCTTACCACTCTTCTGCCTATGAGCCAATGCACAGCATTGACTCCAGGTGGAAGGTGAGGGTTAAAAAAACCAGCAAACCATCATGCAATTGTCCTGCCCACCAGGCAAAGGAGAGGAGGCTGTTGAGTATTGAGGTCTGTTTAATCTTGGAGGATAATGAGGTTTCCTGGGGGAAGACAGCCCGGAGGAGGGATCCAAAGAGAATATCTTCTAAAGGGTTAGAGGAAATGTTCAGAGCAGATCCAAATCGGCCTTTCTGAGTCTTCGTTAAGCTAACAGGATCCAACCACTTGAGAGGAAAACCAAGCCTGGTGGACACCCAGGAAGAGGTGCACTTGGCCTCTCGGTTCCTCTTGGTAGAGCCACTCCGTGACGTGTATATATGGTGAGCCCCAAGCATGGCAGGAGGAGCCATTTTAGAAGCTACCATTTAGAAGCCCCCAGCGGGGACCCAGAGACCCTCCACAGCCTAGGAAGCGCGGCGCCATTTCCCAGAGTCAGAGCCCGAGGCCGTTTCTCCCCCGAGGCCGCTCGGATCCTTGGCCAGGAACGGGGCCACGGCAGGCCGCCCAGGTGAGAGTGCAGAAAGCTCAGGGGCAGCCTTAGGGGAAAGCCTGGCCTGCATAGCGGAGGGAGGAACCGGACACTGAGGGACGCCCCCCTCCCCCGCAGGCTCCTCCCAGATGTAGCCTTGGGCTCGGCTCCACGGGGCGGAGACTGCCGGGAGGAGGGCCCGAGTCTGAGGGGTGAATGACAAGCCAGGGAGGGAGGGAGGGGCCTGGACTGAGTGGGAGGGCAGAAGTGGGCGGGGCCTGAGTGAGAGGCGGGGCTTAGGCGAGGGGCGGGGTCTGGAAGGGCCACCCTGTGGGCGTGGCGCTGCGTGGAGGCGGGCAGGAAACGTCGGGGGTGGGGCGTAAAAGTAAGGTGGGGTCGGGCTAAGGGTTGGGGCCCAGGTGAAGTGCCGGGGGCAGGCGGGGCTGCGCTCCATCTGCTGGTGTGAACTGGGC
>NC_058130.1:792792796-792807519 GCF_016433145.1 Gracilinanus agilis | reverse complement strand
GGAGAACCACATTGGATTCCAACTGGTGGTGTCCTAAGAAGCTGCTGGCCGGGTGAGTGAGTGAGTGGGTGACTGCCAGGCCCTGGTGAGGACACGACACCCCATCCACAGCTCTGCTGGTCATGCGTCTCTCAGCCCACAGAAAATGGGCTCCTGGGTGATCCCCTCAGTGACGTTTTGGGTCAGGAACTCCTCTCCCGGCCATAGAACCCTCAGAGAATTCCTTCCTGCCTCCTCCACTTTATTTGGGGTGATTTTCCCTCAAACAGGTATAGATAGAAATGTCAGAGCTTCACAAATTCTTTATCTTAGACCCCCTGATCATATTCCCATGATTACTTCCAGAGGTCTAATTCAGGTAAAGAATTTGCTAGGTGTGTGTGTGTGTGTGTGTGTGTGTGTGTGTGTGTGTGTGTGTGTGTGTGTGTGTGTGTGTGTATAATGGATATAAAATATATATATATACATAAACATAGACACGTATATTCCAGGTTACGTTGTTCATATTGGTGTAGGGGAGCCAGCAATCATCCCCACGTTCATTGATTCTGAGGCCCCTGCATCAGTTTTCCTACCTTCAGCTAATTTAATATTATTGATCCATATCAAGGGATAAGCTTGTTGAATGCAAAGAAATTTTAGAAGACACATAAACTGATTTCCAGTTACATGAAAAAAACATGTATACAAGTTTGTAATACTTAAAACTATGAGGCTGGTTGTAGCTTAATAACTATTAAATCAAAAGCAGTAGTAGTAGTAAAGAGAAGGGAAAGTAGGAGAGAGGTAGTTCTTTGCTTTCTGATCTGCAGATGCCATTTGGGCCTCTAGCTAAACTCTGACAAGGGTCCCCTCATCTTCTTCATGAGTAGGCCAAGACCCAAAGAGGCCTCCTGGTCTCCACTTATAAGCTCTTTTCTCCACCCACTAGCTCTCACATGTCACATTCCAGGAACCAACCATAGTTTCTTAATTTGCCTGGGGTGCAGTGCCTGTGGAATCAGTTTCCTGTATTGTTGGATTCTTGGTTCTTTAACTTCCTTTCTCTGAGGGCTTGTCTATACCTGAATTTACTTGGTGGTCTTTGACCTCCAGATCACTGAAAGATGACCTTAAAAAAAAAAAAAAGGTGACACTAGAGAGAGAGATTTGCTTTTGACAAGTGTTTATAATAACGAGATTACTGGGGAAAGTGACACCTAGACAAAAATGCATTCATCCAAGGAAAAGATGTGTTTACACTCTTTCTTCCTTCCTCCCTCCCTCCATTCCTTCCTTCCTCCCTTCTTCCATTCCTTCCTTCCTTCCTTCCTTCCTTCCTTCCTTCCTTCCTTCCTTCCTTCCTTCCTTCCTTCCAGGTTGGGAGACTAGGCCTCAGACCAAGGAGTCAGCTCCCAAGATGAGTATTTCTGTGAAAGTCTTATTCCAGGAAAAGTTCTTGGAGGATGATCCAAGTATCTGCAAGATGGGGAAAGCCTGGGAGTGTGATGGCAGCTTGAAGAAAATGCAGAGCATGGAGGAGCAGCCTTCTAGACAAGTAAAAATAATCCAAGTAGAACCTCCCAATGAGGCCAGAGACTCTGAATACAGTAAATTCAATTCAACCTCTAGCCCAGAGCCAGACCTTTTCCCACAACATGGAGCACCTGTTGTTATGGAGTGCCAGAAAGGAGATAACCAGAGAGGGAGTTCCACCATGTATTCAAACCGAGGACAATGTAATCAAATCTATTCCAGGAAGAAAAGTTCTAAGGTTAACAAATGTCAGAAAGTATTGGGTCGTGATTTAGGCTGCATAGGAAAACATGGAATTTATTCTGAAGGGAAAGTTCATGAAAGGGGGAATTCTTTCCTTCGAAATAATGAACTTTGTCCACACCAGAGAACTGATACAGGAAAAAAGTGTAATGAATTGACTAAATGTGGGAAGACAGGTGGTGCTGAACACTGTCATCTTCAGAGTACAGAGAGATGGTACAAATGCAGTGAATGTGGAAAGGCCTTCCAGCAAAAGGGGGCTCTTAAAGTACATTATAGAATTCATACTGGAGAGAAACCTTTTGAATGCAATGAATGTGGTAGGGCTTTCTCCCAAAAGACAGATCTTATCCGCCATAATAGGATTCATACTGGAGAGAAACCTTTTAAATGCAGGGATTGTGGGAAAGCTTTTTCCAGGAGCACAAACCTAACTTTACATCAGAGATCTCATACTGGAGAGAAACCATATGAATGCAATGAATGCGGGAAGACCTTCCGGTCAAGCTCTCACCTTTCAGAACACCGAAAGAGCATTCATGAAGGAATAGGGCTTCATGAATGCAATGTATGTGGGAAAACATTCTCTCGGAAGTATGATCTTACTAATCACAGTAGAATTCATACTGGAGAGAGACCCTATGAATGCAGTAAATGTGGAAAGGCCTTCCGCCTGAAGTCAGGTCTTACATTTCACTTCAGAAGTCATACTGGAGAGAAACCTTTTGAATGCAGTGAATGTGGAAAGGCTTTTTATAGAAAGCAAGATCTTGCCAAACACAATAGGATTCATATTGGAGAAGAATCCTTTTAATGGAACCTTTGTGGGAAAGGTTTTCCCTGGAGAAGGTCACTGACCCAACATCAGAGAATTCATCCTGGAGACAAACCTTATGAATGAACATATTGTGAGAAGGCCTTTCCCAGAAGCTCAGCAGTGACTTGCCATCAGAGACCTCTTACTGAAGAGAAACCCTATAGTGCAATGAGTATGGAAAAACCTGCTTCCAAAATAAAAATCTTTCATTGTGTGAAAGATACATGCCAAAAAAAAAAAAAATCTTAGTAATGTAATTAATGTGGAAAGACATCCCTCTGGATCACAGCTGGAGGTTGATGGAGAGAACCTTGTTAATATAATTATTGAAGCAATACTTTCTCTGGAAGGGACTCCTTGATAAATTTCCTTCATATTGGAAGGAAACCATAGAAATATAGTGCCTGTGAAAAGCCCTTCTGTTAATGAGGGTGAACCATTTCTCCTTATTAGAGGAGGCGTTGGCTAAAGATGCCAAGGAGGCACATACTTTCTCAAGTAGCCAGAATGTTGGCTGATTTTCCTTGTGTGAAGATGGGATTAACTTCCCTGCCCATTTTTAGATTTAATCACCAGAAGCCATATATACCCCCACTTATCCTTACTGATGGAGAGGTCTGTGACCCACGTGTGCGGTAGTGGGTGACAAATCAGAATTGACTGACTGCCCCCTGGGCAGTCCCAAGCAAAGCTAAAAGCTGTAATTGGTCCACATAAAGAGGAAGTGACGAAAGAAATGGTCTTTAAAAGTGGCAAGAACTTACTGCAATGAGGTCTTTTGCCTTCAACTTGACCCTGGAGGAGCTCTGGCTGGGGACCTCTGACTGCTTTTGAATGTCCCCTTAGAACTACTATGTGGGTGAGTAAAAAAGGCTGACTTCCTTTTCCTGGTTTTCCTGAAGGTACTAGCCTCCAGAGAGGCCCTTTGTATTGGAGGAGGCCTCGTGGCTAAAACCCTTCTTTCACTGACCCCTAGACCCCCTTTGCTGGGGCCTCTGAAGCCCTGCCTGGTTTGGACCTGGCTGGAGTAATTATCTTCTCTCTCTCGTTTTCTTACTTTCACTCTTTCTCCTTTTGTAAATAAACTACCATAAAAAGTCATTCTGACTTGAGATATATTAATTTCTGGCGACCACACTCATCTATTTAGTCCAACCCTTTAATATTTTACCCCTTACACTCGACAACATGTAATTGTTACCAGGAAGCTTTTTACTGGGGAAGGGAGAGTCAGTGGTTACAGTGGTGTGTCCTAAAAGTTTAGGGACCATCAGTAAAACAAAAACTAATCCCTAATGCTGGTTAACGAACTTCATAAATATCATAGTTCCAGCAAGATAGACAGATAGAGGACATTAGAACAGTTTAGTGTTGCTTGAGTAGTTCTGAAGAATTTAATAGCAGCTTGGAGAGTGGTCAGCCCTTAAGAGCCTTGGGGATTTGTGATGAATCCTGTTCCATCTAACATTTTTATCAGTATCTTGAGATAATATAGGTAAAACACTTTGTAAATGTTAAAGCACCATCTACATGTAATCTCTTCTTATTAAAGGCATACATGGTCTGCTTATCTAGTTAACTGATGGACCAGGACAAGGTAACTTGGTTTTGTCCTTTCTCCCTAAGCCCTTTTCAGGGAAGCTGGGGATTCGCTGAAGGGATGGGGAATAAAATTGTCCATCTCAGGAAGAAAGAATAGGTGGAATATAGGACATGGGCTAAGGGCTTTATAAGTATTTGTTGCTAACAACATTGGGCTAGGGGCCATGATGAGCCCCATATTACAGGGGAGGAAAATGAGGCAGGTTAAGTGACTTGCTCAGGATCACATAGTAGGTGTCCGAGGCTGGATTTGAACTCAGCAAGTCTTCCAACTCCAGGTCTGAGCCTCTTATCTATAGACCCTCTGAACTGCCTGAGTTATAGATATAGTGCTGACCTGCTTGGACAACTTTCCTGATGTCTCTAGTCACTCCTCTTCCTCAAATCATCTTTCATTTGCTTTTTTTTATTCTCTATACCAGGACAACGAAAACTCCTTTGGGTTGGAGATTGTTTTGTCTTGGTGTACCAGAGCCTTCCGTGACTTAGCCTAGCATTCTATCCAACAGTTAGCATCAGTGGATTGAACTGGTTTTGGCATCAGGAAAATCTAAGTTCCAGTTTAACCTCAGACAGTTACTATCTGTGTAACCCTTGGCAAGTCACTTTACCATTATTTGACTCAGTTACTCTTTTGTAAAAAGAGGTCACGCTGGAGAAATGACAAAAAACTCTATTATGTCCAAGGAAACCCCATGGACAAAAGGCCATGGGGTCCCAAAGAGTCTGATGCAAATGAATGACCAAAAAGATTATGTTTACCGTTGACCATAATCTTTTAAAACTTGTGGCGGCCCCGAGATTCAGTGGTACAATGCTGGACCTCGAGTTCGGCAGGCTCATCTTCTTGAGTTCAGATCTGGCTTCAGACAGGTACCAGCTGTGTAGCCCTGAACAAGTCCCTTCACTGCCTCAATTCCTCATCTGTAAACTGAGCTGGAGAAGGACATGTCAAACCACTTCAGTGTGTTTGCCAAGAAAACAAGACTGAACAGTAACAACAAATGCAGAAAGTTGTGAGTGAAAAAATCCCCTACCCCCTTATATGAGGATTAGATTTTAACAAGAGCAGTACTATTGAGTTAATCATAACTGTAATTCTAAGATAGTTAAATAATGTTATCATAAGTGATGATTTTAGTATAAGTATTAAAGTTTTGAATTAAGTCAATAACTGTTTAGCATAGCTAATCATAGAGAGTGTGTGAGTCAGGGGCCGGGAACCCTCTGTGCCCCCCCTCACATAGGAGGAAGACCTCCCCCTCCCCCAGGCCTGAATGTCTTCTTCCTCTGAGACCCCTAGCTGGGGCTGGATTCTGCCAAGTGTCTCTCATCCACCTTATCCTTCCCCTCCATCCCTCCATGCAAATTTGCTGCTTCCTCATTTCTTACCCCCTCTTGAACTAGTCTAATCTGGGCAGTTCCTGGTAGTCCCCACTGCCCTACCTGCCCTGCCTCTGAAGTCCTGAGATCATAGATATCCCCCAGGGGCACCCAAGGCCAGGACCTCAGGACCCTGCCTGCCTCTCCACACCAAGCCCTGCCCTCTATTATCTGGAATGCCAGTGCCACCACAATGAGCCCTCTTCGGCCTAGACTCTTACCAGGCATCTATACCACCCCAGGGCTTGATATCCAACCTGGGCAGCCACCTACAAGGCTGGTCACCCTGAGAACTTTCCCCCAACTCTCCTTCCCTCTCCCCTTATTCTCTTCCATATTGTAAGGACAGGGCCCATCTTCAGTTTTGAAGTCTAAGATAAAGAAATCACCTCTAGATAATCCTCTCCACCTACCCCCCCCCCCACAAAGAGCAGAGATAAAATTGCACCAGATCATCAAGTTCAGTGATTTCATCCAAAAGAACCTGCTTTTGTTAAAAGCTGCTACCTTTGTTCTGAATGTCCTGAAGAGGAACTTAGAGATAGTCATGACAGCAGAAAGTGATAGCAGTGGTAGTGATAGCTCAACAGATAAGAGGAATGCTCTCATTTACTTTATTTGTGTTTGGTACCAACATGGTTTAGTATGTCTGCCTTATTCTTTAGTCTTAGCATCTTTTTGGTCTGATTAGCCAAAACATAAGAATGAATAAGAACAGTAAAAATAATAATATCTTTTGGTCATGTTAAAAAAGCCTACTAACAAGTAATATATATAAGATTAAATTGAAACGAATTGGATGGCTAGGACAGAAATGCTTAACTTCCCAATTTCTAAATGGTCCTTGTTTCAAAATTAGAATATGAATATATATATATCGATACTCTATAAGCAGAGACTAATCTGAGTGGCCTGGGTGGTCGTCGGAGGCAAAGAATGAAACAGATTGGAAGCACGGCTTGTTAGCTCATAGTACTTCAAGAAATACTGAAGTAGCCACTTTATTATAAAGGAAATTAAAGATCCCCTTCCCCCAAAAGCCAAGAAAGTTTCCCACAGTTACAGAGAGCAAGATTTTTACTATAGTCAAAACAAAAGCCTTAGAAGCCTTCAGGCGTAGACAAAAACCTATGCTAAACTATCAACTACATGTGTTATCTTTAAGTGGAGCCTGGGACATCTCCGTTAGGTTGGAAAGCTCGGCCTTGATGGTATTAAACAATTTTTTGAGCCTCATTATTTTACTTTAATTCTGGGCAAAATGCCCTGCCAAGGGTTCAGCCTTGGCCGTACCAACCATCTGTGTTCTCGGGTAAAGGGGAACAGAGTTAGCCCCACTCCTGCTGGAGTGCTGAGAGCCCAAAGCTTTTTCAATAAGACTATAATGCATTTTGAAGGAAGGTGAGAATTATGAAAGGAATCAAAAGAGGAATCTCAGATTTTTATCTTAGATATCCCACACCTGTCTCGTCCCGTAGTCCCGATAGGGCGGAAAGATAATACACGGCTCTGCCGGTCTGTATTGATCTTTTGAGGGGGTCCAGATAAAAATATCTACTTGAGATTCTAATTTCTCTTAATAGCTCCCAACATATATATATACTGTTTTGAAGTAACATCTTAATTATTAGTTTATGGCCAACTTTAAAAATTTCCAGATTCTAAATATGAAATCTGGATTCTCTATTTGCAAATTACCCATCAGATTTTATAGGAATCCAGATGCTGTGTGTATTTCCATTATTATACAAGTTTCAAAATTGTCATGCCATGTAATGATCATAGATTTGGCAAATTTTTATTTATTATTCCTATTGACTACCAGAGGAGCATAGGGCTGCAACCATCTCACACCAACGGACTCTGTTCTGGGCAACTTCCCCCAACTGGGCATCTCACGCCAACAGACTCTGTTCTGGGCAACTTCCACCAACTGGGCATATCTTTGCCAGGTCTGTTTTGGCCTTCCGACTTTTCTCCTCCCTGCTGGGTTCCATATTTTTTTTTCATAGCATCCTGGTAGCTCAGTGGATCGAGAGCTAAGCCTAGAGACGGGATTTGGCAAATATTAAGTATATAATTCTACTTGTCAAATGAATCTTTTAAAGAGTTTTGCTTCTAAATTTTTTTGTACAAGTTACTTTAACTTATGGATTAATTGTATATAATTTCTCCTACCTAATTTGATACTGACCTCAAAGCTAAAAGATTGATGCTTTTTGTTGCTTCAAAACCCAAGAATTGTTTGATCTTATTAGCAGTAAAACATTCTCACCTTTTACATTCAACTACTCTGTTTACTCAATTAATGGAAATATTCTATATAACTTTTTAAAACTTTCTTCACTCCTCTCATATCTACATACTTAAAATGATTCTCTAAACAATTTAGTCCTTCCTTGGAACTTTGATTAAGATCCCTTACTAAAACTGCACCTGTCTTATTTCTTTCCTATTCAGATCCAACATTCCTTGTACCCCCATCATTCCAAATAGTCTGTACGCCATCCAAAGTATCACTTTAACTGCTAATCAATAACTGAAAAGATTTCAGGTTTAAAAAAACTGTCCCATTTAAACACAATATCTTAACACATTGCTTCATCTAATATATGTCAGACATTACTTTAACCCATAGTACAAATTGGTAAACTGAGATAAGTTCTTATGGCTAAATAAAATCCCTGATATATGTAGTTTGTATCAGTTACACTGATTTTTACATTCAACCAATACAATCACATTCTTATTCTAAAAGTATATTTTTAATAGTATTCCAAATGAATTCATAGATGTTATGTGTGAAATTTACAGATTTAAACATCCTCCTTTTTTAAAGTCAGTATTCTAAATAAGTAAATGAGCTTGTAAACACTTTTCCTTGACTGTGAAAAATCTTAGTGCTTGTATGGGATGAAATTGGGCATTATCCCATAGCATACATTAATTAGTATTATGTGTGTGTGTACACACACACACACACACACACACACACACACACACATAATACATAAATATAGACCTTTAATATATTCTTTTTTAATGTGGCCAAACCCCATCTTTCACCCTCCCACCATGGGAACACTGTCCCACTTCCCATGGGAAATGCCTTAAAACTTACAAGTTATAATCTCATCTATGTGTCCTAAATGTTTCAGCCTAAAAGAACTTGGACATGTCTAAATTCTGACTCAACTCAGAAATTGCAAACTTAAGGAATTCTCCCATTGGTTTAAAAGTGCTGGGAAAAACTTGAGGAGAGAACTAGATAAAGAAATAGAACATACATAACATTGTGTTACACAGGTGGTGGGTGACAAAAAGAAAGAATTGTGTTTAAATCCCTATAAATTCTGAACTCATGTGAACATCTTTGGGCCCTGCTGCTGATAGACCACTTAAGGCTGTGCTCCTGACCTCTCCCCTTTCCTAAATAAAGGCCACATTTTCTCTCTAGCTAAGTCTCCTGTCGGCTCATTAGAGCAATTTCTGGGGGTGCAAGCCACCCCTCCCCCAGTTCTACTCCACACATGTTTAGCTGCCTCTTCCTTCTGTAAAGATGGTAATAAATTTCTAATGTTACAGACTGTTGAATTAAGGAATTCAATTCAGCACTGTAAGGGGGGGAAAAGGGTTTTGGTCGAATATATTAAAAGGTGGTTGCCAGGGGAAAAATCCCCAATTAAGGAATAACCTCAAGTCAAAATTGACTTTTATGGAAATGTATTTACAATTGAGAAGAGGTAGAAGAAACAAGGAAATAAAAATCTAACACAGTAGGTAAATTACTATGATCCTCTAATTCAGGTAGATCTAATTAACCCAAGCAGAGAGTCAGAGGGCCAGAGGGGCCCTGAGGGAGGGAGGTTGGGGGTGGGCCAGAGGCGAATGAAGCAAAGCTTCAGTCACAGAGGTTCTATTAAAGGGAAGTTCCTTAAGAGAAGTTCAGGAAGATTCAGTCTTTAAACTCACCATGTGGAATTCCAAAGAAGATATTAAGAGCAGTCTCACCAAGGTCTTAGCGTCCCAGCCAGCACTCCTCCACAAACCAGAAAAGCTAGAAGACTACTGAGCCCAGCTGACTGAGGTCTCTTTTTAAAGGGGTCACTTATGTGTCACTTCCTGTGCCTCCCTCCTAGTTTGTGTGTCCAATCACAATAGACGATTCTCATAGTACTACCTAGGGGGTGGTCAGTTGATTCTGATTCGTCACCCATTCTAGCACACTTCGGTTACAGACCTCCCAAAATTGGAGATGTTGTCACCTTTGGTGATTAAATCTAAAGATGGGCAGTGTAGATTTAATCTAATTGTCACGGCACTTAGTAACTCAAGATTGTCTCTCATCTGGTCTACCAGCCAAAGTTAATTGCTTGTTGATCTCAAAACAACTTGTCCCTCCCTGTGCTGATAACAGGGCTTGACTGTAGGCTAAACTGATGACCCCACCACATCTCTTATCAGCAGGTTGGGTATTTTAGTTAGGGAAGATTCCATTTAGAAAATTATTTTCAAAGATAAAAACATAAGTTAAGTCTCATTTTAATTTACCAGAATGGAGACCAATCAGGATATGTTTATCAATTTAAAACCCTTTTAAAGGCTGGGCTGAACACTATGGTTCCTTGAAGACTAAGTCTTAAGAATTTCTGTCTTTTAATTCATTCAATCATTTTAGTAGATTAAATGTCAATGATAAAAGCATCCCTCACAATATTAAACAAGAGACTTCTTTGGGTAAGTATAACACACTACATTGAAAAGGCAAAATCTTTATATGGGAAGACTACGTTTCGCCTGCCTTTTTCTGTTCATTTCTTCAACCTTCAAAGATAGAGACTTAATCTCTTCTCTAACAGGTGTTTCATTCACTTACAAATTCTATCATATGAAGAAACTATCATTTCAATCTCCTTTTGGATCAGACTCACATATATTTTTCTCCACTTTGGCCATTGTCAGATTGATGTTTAAAATAAAAGTAAATAGGAGTTTGATGTAGCTTTGTTCAAGTGTACAGAAAATGCGCAATAGTTTAAGTGACTTGATAACACTTCCAAAGATAATTAACAGAAAAACTTATTCCTAAATTGCATCAAAACAGTCATTTGAACATAGTAAGGACCCAAGAAAAATTATTAGATATCTAAAATTTCACTATAGAATCATCATACTTAGGGGATGGTTATTGATAAAAAAAAAAGTATTAGTGAACTTATTAAAAAGCATCTTTTGAGGATGCAAATTCAGAATTCTACAGATGAAAATTCAATCTTAAATCATAAAACCTTTTGTAATGCCTGGGGAGGTTTAAGTTTATAAAATTGACTGGCCTCAGAATGTCACAATTTGCCAGCAGGAGCTGACAAGGTCTTCCAATGAAGCATTTTAAAGAAGTTCTTAAGGAGTTTCACACACTGTATTGAGGGTACACATTACTTTTTCAATGAAAGAATAACAAGGAAACCAGGAGGAGTTTTCAGAGCCAGGATTTCTAACAACTGATCCTCATTCTAGGATGAGTTCTCACTAAAAAAAAAAAAATCAAATAAAACTTGTAGGATGAAATACATGCTCTGCGTGTGAATCCTGGAAAACTTTCTGCTCTAAACCATTTCAGGTAAGAGCTTTTGGGACGGCCACTAACATTATTTTGAGTCTTGAGTTCAGTTATAGTTGTCTGATGGGTCCTTGATCATGAAGCTGATAATCTGCCATGCCAGAGTGTGAATGTGAAGCCCCCTTACTCCCCTTTTATGGTTATAACAGTATTAGCCTTTATGGTCATTTTAATAACATGAATAATATAGTTTTATATGAATTATAAGCATTAGCTAAGAAAAATACAGCTTAGGGTGGTATTAAGTCTTGCTGACAGGTACTGTGACCTTAAGCCTGGAACTCAGAAGTTTCTACTAAGCCCACCACACAGTGCTGCATGTCTGTCATAAGGCAGCCAGTCAGGAGGTGGAGGGCTGCCTGTGGGTGCCTGACATAAGACATCCAAACAGGATGCTCAGCCCTTACTGCTCTTCTGCCTTGGAAACTATACACAGTATTGACTCCAAGACAGTAGGTAAGGGGTTAAAAAAGAAAAGAAAAAACGAAACCCCAAAGTGTGCACCCCAAGAGGGTAATTTCTTAACCCATGTTGTCTCTTTTACCATCCTGCTCTTGGTAAAAGGTGCTGCTCTAAAAACTTTGGACATTTCCAAGAGATCTTTGCTCTCCACAGCTGACCTCCCAGATGCATACACGTCACTCCACCTGAGGTCATAGGCAGGTGGGTGCTGAGCCCTGAACCTCTGCAGCCCACTCCAGACCACCAACAGCACCAGCATTGCTGCTCAACTCAGCCTAAGTGGCTGCTGGTGTCTCCCAGCAGCTGCTGCCCTTTCCAGGCAGCCCAACACCCTCCACACTGTCTGTGCCTGGCAGAAAGCTGGCTGGGGTTCAATTCATTCACATAAAGCTGATCATCGGGTGTGTTTATCTGATGTTTGTGATCCTACACTGTAAAGTGATGCCTCCAACCTGGGAGCCACAGCAGGTTCCTCCTTCTCTGGGAACCTCATGTTGTGAATGTTGTCACTGTCCTGGCAGGTTTCTGTCCATCCTCACCAGCTCCTGTCAGGGCTGCCTGAAGTCAGTGAAAGCACCGAAAAGCTTCTGTTATACGGATTCCTGTCACTAGAGATGATGCTGAGGAAGTTGTCTGGCACAAATAGGAACGTCCGGCTGTGACGCTGGATTCGAATCCAGGTAAGGATCTCGGTCCAGAGCGCTGTTTCCAACAGGCGACTCTTGGCGCTCTCCAGGCTGTGTGTTCTCTGAGACGGGTCACACTCAGACCTCGGCCTGGAAGGCATTTTCTGATTGGCGAGAGGAATCCTCTAACGGGATGTGCCGCGCCTGCGCATTGACTCCTTCCCCTTCCTGTCTCGCCTAGCTAAAGTCCAAGAGCTGCAGTAACTGGGAGCCCTCTAGGAGCTCGGACTCCCCACCGGAAATTTGCATAATGCCTGGGGGAAGCCGCCGGAAGAGGAGCCAAGACCTGTGTGACGTCAGAACCTGGGCATTCTGGGAGATGGAGTCTTCTACAGGGGAAGGCCATGGCTTACATGGAGTCATGACATGGGCATTCTGGGAAATGGAGTCCTCTTGCCTGGGGAGCCCTGCCCTGGTTCTTCGAGAGCCGGCACACAGCAGGTGCCTAATAAAACACTGATTGAATGATGGGCCGGTGGATCCCTGGATCGAGGCTCCCCACGGCCTAGCAAGGAGGCGCTGGGAGCCCCACTTCGGTCCCCTCTTCCACCGCGCACTTGTTACCGCCCAGCACACACCCCCTACGCCTGGCCTTTCTTGATGCACTCGCTTTCTCCCGCACTCCCGGGCCCAGCAAGCGCGAACGGGTCCACCCAATTCTTCCCCTTTCCCAGGAGTTCCGGAGCCGAACGTCTCAGCTGCCAGAGCGGGAAGCCTGCAATGGACTCCCTCCCCTCCCCCTCTCACCTGGCAAAACTCCTAGAGGCACCGGGGTCTACCTTCCAGGAGCTGAGATGGCCCACTGGAGATTCTCAGCATGCCCCGAGGCTGCCACAGTAGGAAGAAGCCAAGATGAGGGTGAAGTCAGGGAAACGGCATTCTGGGAAATGGAGTCCTCCTGCCTGGACCCCTGGGTGTAGAGGCTTCTTAGGGGAACTGTTCCCCTTGGGGGGGGGGCTGCAGCCTTCTTCCCCCACCCGCATTTCCCCTTACTACCTTGCCCTGCTGCTTCTTTTAAAGACGGAAAGCCTGGCACACAGCAGGTGCCTAATAAGTGTCTATTGATTGATCAATCCATGGATCTCTGCTCCCTATGACCTGGGGAGGTGGTGCTAGGCTCCCCCTTCTGACAAAGAAGGAAACAGGCTCAGGGTAGCAGCAGACAGTCTAGGCCCAGCCCCTTCCCATAGGTTCCCCTCCTCCAGGGATCTCTCTTAATATCCTGCTGCTCCTTCTGCTTTGGGGGGACCCCGGGAGCTCCCCAAAGGTGGGGCCAACCCCATCCCCAGATAGAGCAATTGGATGACTTGGGGGCTGCCTGGGCCTGGAACCCCCAAGATCTGGGCTCCAATGTGGCCTCAGACACAGCCCAGCGGCGGGAGCCTGGCCAAGGCCCTTCCCCAGCCTTTACCTCAGTTTCCCCACTGTGGAATCCAGAGAAGAAGAGCCTGGGGGGAGGACCCCCAGAGAAGGGGGTCCAAAGAAGATCTGGGGGAAAAGAGCAGATTCCTCTTGGGCCTCTGGGCCAGCTGAGAAGGGTCTCCTTCAGCACCGCCCCAGCCCAGGAGGCCCAAAGACCCTTCAGGGGCCTGGGGGAGGCCCAGGAACGCCCCTCCTGCCCTTTGTGAGGCCACAGAAGGCAGCAGCAGCACCTGAGCCCAGGCTCTGAGCCCAGCTGGACAGAGGACAGTCTGGGGGTGTCTGTGTGTCTGTCTGCAGGGCTGCTGGGCTCAGGCTGTTCAAGCCTGGCTGCCTCTTCCTGACCCCTTTGGGGCTTTCTGGGCAGAGAGGCTGGGCGGCTTTGACCTCTCCTCCTGCAGCCCATTGGACAGGGGAGGAAACTGAGGCAAACAGAATAAAGTGACTTGTCCAGGGTCCTGAAGGGGGAGAACTCAGACCTCCCTGACTCCAGGTCTGGTTCTAGCAGGCACTGAGGGGCTAAAGGCCTGGAAGGGCTTCTCTCCTGGGATGATTCTTCCTTTTCTGTCCTCAGGGCTGGGGCTGCAGCTCTGAATTCCTCTCTGCAGTCTCTGGGGGCTCAGGAAGAGGCCTGGGCTGGGCTTGACCTGCCCTCTCCTGGGATGGGGAATGGGAGTTGGGGGGAGGGGGCCCAGGCCCTTCCCTGGACTCCAGACTCTCCTTCCAGGCTTTGGGCCTGTCCAGGCTGAGCTGGGAAGGAGGCCTAAAGGGAGGCTCAGAGAGGTTCCTACGCCTACCCTCAGGGAAGGCCACAGGGAGGGTCCTCCTAGGCCTGCCAGCCCCCAGGAGCCCAGGAGGAGCTCTTTCCTGCAGGCACCCCCAGGCCAAGCCCCCATAAGCCTGGCTTCTGCCCTCCCCAAGCAGGAAGACCTTCCCCCTCAGGCCTTCAGACTCCCCATTCAGCCCCCCCCCCAGG
>NC_058130.1:792701041-792747951 GCF_016433145.1 Gracilinanus agilis | reverse complement strand
TATATATATATATATATATATATATAAATCTAAACACTTTTCCCATATACATATATGAAAAAAGTATTTCCACCCAGGATTGCTTCCCTTGCTACCCTTATTAAACCAGCAGGACCACGCAAACAAGAAACTAAAGTGTTTCTGTAGGTAAAGCAGATCTGATGATAAGGTGGGTGGCACAAAGATGGGGTGGGTGAGCTAATCATTTTATGTTTGCCTACTCTTTGGTAGCAATGTGACCAGGGTGTGTACCAAGAGTTTGGAAGTTACCAGTGAGATCACTCATGGATGCCCAGGCTGACCAGGCATGAAAGGTTGGGACTAGGTATGGAAGTGAGTAAAAGCTGTACTGTAGAGGAGGCAGAAGTCTCAGACCATGATGAAGGCCTGGGATCCTATTTATCGGAGGGGACCAGGTTCCTCCAATAAATAGTTATTTGCTCAGAGCTCTGCCTCAGATTGGACAAAATTCTGGCATTACACACGTATGCCTCATCCTCCAAGATGAACTTTGGATTTTAAAGCAAAAGCTCCTACTTCTGAACCTCTGATCCTTGTCTCTCTGGAGGGATGGGCTAAGTCTTCCCCACCATTCTGGCTGATGCCATGGTGGTGCTGCGTGGCCATCATAAGTACCATGAAGTGATGATAAGAGAGGGCCCTGGTCAGTGCCATTTGGATTGATCAGAGAAGCACTCACAGACCAATTAAAACTGTTTCTCTCTTTCTGAGGGGCACACACAGGCACTCCTCCCCTAGGCAAGTAGAAGACCCCACACCTGCTCTCTGGAGAGGAGAAGCCCATGAGATTTATTGCCCCCAGTCTCACAATAAAGTGGGTCTTTACTCACTATGGTGAAGGTCTGAGGCTGAATTCTTTCAAGAATGACACCAACCAACCCTTCACCTGCATCATTTTGGTGGCCCATCTAGGGACTGTTCTTTTTGACTCGGACTTTTTCCATTTAAGGTAAACCTTCTGCCTTCCTTTTTTCTTTCCTCTTGTGTCTGGCACCTTCCCAAACCCAGGAGTGTTGGGAGGGAAGAATTGGCCTCTGCAGCTGTTAAGTTCTTTTCCCTATAACGAACGTTGTGTTTAATTGGCCTCGAGATCAGGCATACTCTGTGTTCTGCCATGGAATGCCGTGCAGAATTAGTTCAGAGGAAGGAAAAGGAAAAGCTTCTTCCTTTTGCAAGTTCCTCTTGCAACTGGCACTCTGCAATACTTGGGAAGTTTGAGAAGGCAAAATTGGCCCCTAAGGCTGGCACGTTCCTTGAGATAGTAGACTCTCTGAGGAGACTTTTGTGTTCTGCCAGAATTTTTGTCCAAAGGAAGGACACAGAAATCTAGGTATCATTGGCTTTCTCCATTTTGACATAAGTCGTCTTCTTTTTTCTCTTCTGTTGTGACAGGAAGTTTGTGTGTGGGGCTGAGAATTTGCCTCTATTGTTGGCAAGTCCTTGAGAAAGCAGAAATGCTGTGAGGAACCTCGTGCTTTATTAGTCCTGATGAAAGAAATCGAGACTTTTTTGGCTTTGGTTCCCTCCTATAGGTTTGTGTTTAGTTGTCTGTGTCTGTCAGCAGTCTGCTAAGTTTCTGCAAATTGTTTTCAAGAGTGACGAATTGTAATTCTGAAATGTTTAGAATTTGAAACTTGAAAAAATTCTTTGGTTCCAGATATGGAAATCATAATTCAGGATTGGCAAGTTGTCTAAAGAAATGAGTTTTCTTTCCATCAGATTTTGCAGGATTAAAGACATTACTTTGGTCCTACAGACTGTAAGGCGTTTTTTCTTGTAATGTGAAAGGAAAAGTGGTATGGGAAAGAAGCTTTAATGAAAAGAGAGAAAATAAGAACTTGGTAATTATTGTGTTGGAAAAACCTTTTATCTGCAAGCTTGTAAGGCAATGTAAAGCCAGTTGAATGGAAAAAGTCATTGGTCGGATGAAAAAAGAGCTTGTTTGGGTTATGAAAAACTTGAGATTACTCACTTTGCAGAGGACAATCCTGCCCTCTTCCAGAGAAAACTGTTTGAGGCAATAGAAAAACACACAAACTTAGCTCCCAAATCCTATGAAAGTGTTGTCATCTTGGACATGCACTTTTTTGATCAATCTTCCCCGGACATCAGAAGGAAACTCCAAAAGCTGTCTATGGGGCCTCAGACTACCCAGTCTCAACTTTGGAGATCACCTTTGGGGTGTTTAATAATAGAGATCAATCCTTGGCAGAGGAAAAGGACCAGAGGGCTGGGGCATAGAACAGAGGACAGGCTCATGTCCTGGCTGCTGACATATCCAATACCCCAAAATGCAGATTGGACAGCTCCTGCGATGATAGCTCCTGAAGAAAAGGGCGACTGGCCTTAAAAAGGCCATTGGCCTATCTCCCAAGGTACAAGGACAACCCTTAATTTCCTTGGAATCTAAAGAGTATCCCCAACTGAAGCCCCAGTATCTAAATATGCTTTTCATATTCTATCTGCCCATAGTGTTATTTCAAAGGAAAGTTTCAGTTCAGATCCTTCTTTTACATTGAATGATGCCTTACTGTCAAACATATTTAACTACCTTTAGAGGAGAAGGCTTCCCTAGGTTTGTCATCAGCGGGGCGGGCAGGAACATTAATTTCCTTCTTGACAAAGAAGCCACATACTCTATTATTCCCTGGCACTCCACTATCACTTGCCCCTTCCTTCATTTTGTGGTTAGTATCAAAGAAAAATCCAAGAAATATGTTGAAACCATTCCTTTACCTTGTCAGAAGGAGGATCTTTTGTTCCAACACTTTCCTCATGTTCCCCTTATACCCAGCTCTCTTACTGGGGAGCTATTTGATGCGTTTTGAGGGGAGGAGATCTGGAGAAAGTAGACTGTCTCCTATTCCTTAGGACACTTAGTTTATTTTATACTCAGGTTCCTAAAAGACACCTTTCTTAAAAAATGAGGCCAGCTGACCTGCCTTAGGAAAAGATCCCATGTGTCCTGAAAGTGGGTCTAGATGCCTTTCTTCAAAGGAGGATGGACATCTTGGAGAAGTCATGATAGTCAGTGATAGTGGAAGTAAATATTAACTGATGTCTAGATTTTAGGGCAGTGAAGGAAGTCTATTTTTTAGAAGGTATTTATTCTCTGGTATTTGGTTAACACCTAATGGCTTACAAGCCTTGATCTTCAAGATGACTTCTTCTGCATCCTTCTCCTAGAGATGAGGGCTCCTAGTTTACCTTTACCTTTTAATGATTAATTTTGGGTGAAATCACATCTCAACACACACTAGGACGGTGCTTTCATAAGGATTTTGGAAGAACCTTCACCTCTTTGCCAATGCCATAGGAAAAGACGTGAGGGACATCTAGCAGCCCTGACCTTTCTTGAGGGCACAAGAACAACCCTCGATTTCCTGGGAAACTAAAGGGAATCCTCAACTAAAGTGCAAATATCTAAATATGCTTTCCATATTCTACTTGCCCAGAGAATTATTTGGAAGGGAAGGAAAGTTTGGATCCAGTAATCCAAATCAAAGGGGCTCAGGAAAGGGACAACCCTGGGAACATCAATTGGATGAAGCAATAGTGCTTCTTGCCTCAGGATTGCAGAGAGAGGAAGTGGCTAAGAGAGGCTGGTGCACCCATGATTTGGTTGCACTACTGGCCTAGGGGGAGGTGGCTAGGAGAGTGCCTGCGTGACTGGTTTGGATTGAGGCTAGTTAGGGGGATAATGGCACATGGTCTCTGTTTGGCTTGGGGCTGCAGAAGGGAGATCCTGTACACCCTGAGCTCTGACTCTGAACTTGGGTAGCTGGTTTGGGGGGGGAGGCTGCTAAGGGAATGACTGGCCACATGTGACCGGTGCCTTTTCTTTCTCTGGCCCACTTTCTATTATTTAGTAAATAATTATAAATTATAAGTAATTATATATTAAGATATAGTCTCCAGAGAATTTTAATCATAATAATATAATATCCTCTTACTTCTACTTGTTTCACTCTACATTGTCTTATGTCAATTTTTCCACGCTAAAGAACTAATCTCATTATTTCTTATGGCACAGTAGTATTCCATCACAATCATATGCTACAATTTGTTCAGCCATTCTCCAATTGATAGACATTCCCTCTGTTTCTGGTTCTTTGCATCCAGAAAGAGAGAAGCTTTAAAATTTTTGGAACATATAGGTTCTTTCCATTTTCCCCTGATATCCTTGGGAAACAGAAACAGCAATACCAGAATATAGAGTATCCAGTTTTATAACTCAATGGGCGTAATTCCAATTTGCTCTCCAAAATAGTCGTGTAGGAATAGGTTAGGGATAGAGTGATTTCCAGGACAAGTTGAAAGAAGGGAATTTTGAGATAAGCCCTGGGAGAGGTTCTGGGAAGAGAAAGGATTTATGGGAGTCTGAACTGAAAATAACTGACTTTACTTCTTTCTTGAATCTACACCAAACTGGGAGGAGGTTTTGACTCTGCCTGAATTTCCACCAAGTTAAGAAGGGGTTTTACTCTAAGAGATTCTCCCTGAAGAGTCAAGATTTTGTGGAGAATTCTTTGACTTCTAAGTAGAGAATTTATTTGGAGGAAACCATTTTCATGAGTCTAAAAATCAGCTGCCAATGGTCCATCTACCAGAATTCCTCTTTGCCTAAAGTAATCCAAAGATTTTCATCTGGACTTTGGGTTACTTATTGCAGCCAAATGCAGGCTATTCATTTCTTTTGGTAATCACTAGTGGGAAGATTAGGATAGAGTCAGATAGTATGTGTGTGGGGGATGGGGAGGTTCTTAGGTAGAACAGGGAGCTTTAAGCAGAGCCCACAAAAGAAACAGAAGGCTCTCCTTAAGCAGGAGACTTAGAATTTGGGTGGAGTTAGTCTGAAGAGCGTTAGGGTCCTTCCTGCCTACCTGTTTCCTTTATTCCCTTTTTAAAATAAACTTTATTTCCATAAGGCAAGGGTTTTTGTTCTTCACTGGCCCTGGGGAGTTCTAGGTAGGTTGTAACATCTAACATCCCTCTAGTACAGTTCCACATTTCAACTGGATCAGTTCAAAGTTCCACCAACAGGGTATTAGTGTCTCCATTTCCCCACATCCCCTCTGTTTCTATCTATGCCTTCCTTTGTTTTTAATAGGTATCAGTGTTTTATTTTATTAAAGGCTTTTTTTCTGAATCTATTGCTATATAATCATATGATTTGCATTGCTTTTGTTATTAACACAATCAATTGCATTGATAGTTTTCCTTATATTAAACCAACCCTGCAATCCTGATGTAAATTCTATTTGGTCACATGGTATACAATCTTTGTGATATATTGTTATAGCCTCAACTAATGTTTTTTTTAAGGATTTTTCATTTATCTTCATTAATGAAATTAGTCTATAATTTTCTTTCTCCATTTTTGCTCTTCCTGGTTTAGGTAAAAGCAACATATTTGTTCCATCAAAGGAGTCTGTTAAAACTCTTTCTTTACTTATAAAATAACATTTAATATTGAAAGTCGTTGATCTTTAAGTGTTTGGTAGACTTCACTTGTGAATCCACCTGGTCCTGATGCTTTATTTTTAGGAAATTCACTTATGGCCTGTTTTTCCCCCCTAAAATTGGTTTATTTAAATATTGTTTTTCCTTCTCCAATAGGCAGTTTGCATTTTTGCAGGAATTCTTCCATTTCACTTATATTTTTAAATTTTCTGGCCTATAATTGCTTCATTTCATCATCATTGGTGGTTATTAATGCATCTGCTTTCAGAGCTAGATCTGGGGATCTGTCTGTTTTTTGGTTCTTCCAAGGTGGTATGACCTATGAGTGAGGATACTCTCCTCCTGACCTGTGATTTGGTATGTGAGTCACCCAAAGCTCTCTTTTATACCCTGGAACTGAGATCAGGGTCCCTACTATGCTGTGCCAGCATTGCCAGGGATCCTCACTGACTTCAGACTGGGGCGGGGATATGTGTTTAGGCAATAAAACACACTCCTGCACTAGGTGCCAGCAAAGTTTCCCCTTTCTGCCTCTGGGCTGAGGGCTCTGGAGCCTGCCACGGACCCCAGGATTTTCTGTTGGCTTACAGGGTGTCGCCTGTGTTGTACTGTGTCATGCACTCACTCGAGAGACAGACCTTTCCTGCTAACTTCCCAAGCTGTCCTCAGTAACAAACTTATGTGTGTCGAGAATTCTATTTGGGGTGCTTCGGAGGGGCATTTAGGAGAACTCTGCTGAGTCCCTTCCTTAACTTGTTCTTTTTTAACTCTGCCAGGACAACCATTCTCTGGGATTTGAACTGTGACTGTCATAGCTGGGAAACTGCACTCTAGAACCATTGCACTAGCTTTAAACTGCTCTGCTTCTCCTTAGATCTTTTCTTCTCACACTCTTTCATATCCTTGAGATCACAAAAACCTTAAATGCTCACTACTTTCAGTGGGCTCATCTATTGAAAGGGATACCTGTAGGCAGTTACAGGACAGAAACATCAAATAAATGTAAAAACTTTTTATCCATGTTAAATAGCATTCTGTTAAAGTCTGTGTCAGGATAACATTTAAACTGAGGTTAATTCAGATGAACTGTTGATCAATTTTTATCTTTCCTTCACTTTCGTTACAAATTTTGCCACCTGGGCCACTAGTTTAATTTTATTCTTAACTCAGTTTTGTTTTCTTTTCAGTTCCAAATGATTACCTTCTATCCACTGCCCCCATTACCCTTTGAGAATGCAAAAAATTATAAAAAGTAAGTACTAAAATGCAGGAGAAATTTTCTGCTTTGGCTGTGTTTCAAGAGAAAAGGCAGGAAAAAGAAAGAAATGGGAGAAAATATGCTTCAGTCTTTACTCTTATTTCATCATGTGTCTTTCTGGAAATGTATAGTATATGTCATCATGAGTCCTTTAGAGTTGTGATGATCATTGTGTTGATCAATATTGCTAAGTTTTTTTCAGAATTCATTATCATTACAATATTGCTATTACTGTATAAATTATTCTTCTGATCTTCACTTTGTATCAGTTCACTCAAATATTCTCAGGTTCTTCTGAAATGATCTTATTCAACATTTCTTCAAAACAATAATATTCCATCACATTCTTATAGCAAAACTCATTCAGTTATTTCCAAGTTGATAGGTATCTCCTCAGTAGTGCTTTGCCATCATAAAAAAGAACTGCTAAAAATAGGTTTCTACTTCTGCATCTTTTCCCTTTTTATGATCTCTTTGGAGGACATGCAGTATAGTATAGTCATTGTGTCAAAGAATATGCGTGATTTGGTAACTTTTGAGGAATAGTACCAAATTGCATTCCAGAACAACTAAACTGCCACCATCAGTATTGTAAAGTGTCAGTTTCCCCATAGCCCCTCCAACATTTGTCATTTACTTTCATTGTCAGCTTTTTCAATCATGTAAGCGTGAGAGTTAACCTCTCTTCGCTTTCACTTATATTTCTCTAATTGTTCCTGATTTTAGTGATCATTCCGAATGCTTTGAAAAATGCTCATTCATATCCTTTAATTATCTGTTGGGTAATAAAATAATCTTCTTTAAAAAGTGAATCCATTCTTTACATATCTTGAAAATGAGACTTTTATCCAAGAAACTTACTTCACATATTTTCTCACCAATGACCTATTTCCCTTGTCTGCCTTGGCATTGTTTTTGCAAAATCTTTATAATTTTATGTTATCAAAATTGTCCTTTTATCTTCTGTGACCCTCTTCATCCTCTGCTTGGTCATGAATTCTTTCCCTGTCCATAGATCTGAAAGGTGTTTTTCTCTTTGTTCCTAAAATTTTCATCTTTTTTGTCTAAGATCTGTTCCTATTTGCAGGTGATCTTGGTATCTGCTGTAAGATTTTGCTCAATACCTTGTTATCATCAAACTGATTTCCAATTTACACCCCATGGTTTTTGCTAAATGGTGAGTTCTTACCATTAGTAGCTGGTATCTTTAAGATTACTGATCAGTTGGCTACTGTCATCGTTTGGATGAATGTTGTGTTGCTCATCTGTTCCATTCACCAACTTGTATTTCTTAGACAATACCAAATTTTCAATGATTATTAATTTATAATAAAGTTTGAGATCTGGTACTTCCAGGTGCTTCCCACGTTTCTTAATTTCCTTTGAGATTATTGATATTTTTTTCTTCCAAATCAACTTAATTATTTTTTCTACATATATGAAGGAATTCTTTACCAGTTTGATACTGAATTAGTAAATTAACTTAGATGTCCTTGTAAATGAAAGTAGAGAATTCTTAAATCCACCACCTTTCTTTGAACATAATATAATTTACTTTTATACTTTACTGAAATTTGTTCAACCATATAAAAGGTGCAGAAAACAATATGACCCATGTTTCCTTCCCATCCAGATCAGCTATGGACCTTTTGATTCCATCCTGAGTGATAAGACTCAGTTTCCTTCTCTCTACCAACTGGCACACAGGGACTCCTCCCTGCACCATGGTATGGTCCAATTAATGGTTCATTTTGAATGGATATGGATAGGTCTGGTGACCACAGATGATATGAGAGGTGAAGAATTCCTCTGGAACTTAAGAGGGGACATGATTAAGCATGACATCTGTCTGGCTTACACCGAGAAGATCCCAGTCAGTGAGAGAAGATACACAGAATCTCAAGATATGTTCATGCCACGTATTATGCAATCCTCAGTCAGAGTCGTCATCATTCATGGTGACACAGATTCACTCATGATCCTTAGATATTCACAGCCTCTATATTTCTTCCTATGGAAGGTCTGGATCACCACATCTTATTGGGACATCACCATGAGACCCCAGTGGCATGATGGCTACAGTTTCCATGGAGCGCTTTCATTTTCCCAGATGACCAAAGAGATTCCTGGTTTTAAGTCCTTTCTCAGGACAGTGAACCCTGCCCAGTACCCAGAGGACATTTTACTTAAGGAGTTCTGGTGCTCAGCATTCAAAGGAAAAGAGAAACTTGAGAATCAGGAGCCAAATGAGTGCTCACCAAATGCCTCCTTGGAGACTCTGCCTCTACGATTCTTTGACATGACCATGTCTGGGTTCAGTTACACCATCTACAATGCTGTGCATGCTGTGGCCTGGGCACTCCATGAAATGTTCCTGGTGACATCAGAGAGAAGTTCTGTAAGAGCTGGAGAAAGGTGGGCTCCTCAGCCATGGCAGGTAACATTAGGGTCCTCCTATTTGCCAACATACTGTGCTTGTTACTGGATCAATGCTTCAAGGATTTGCCAGTTCTTCAATGTGAGAGTGTCCTACCTAGTTCAATATTCAACTTTTCTGTCACATAATCTTATGGTTTCCTAATAAATATATACAAGAACCAACAAGTATTTATTAAAGGCGTATATGTGCCAAACGCTATGGTAGGTGTATACAAATAAAAAGAATGAAATAATCCAAACAAGGGTAATGGAGGGAGAGAAAGAACTAATAGTCTAGAGGGGAAGGAATCATTCAAGGTAGTCTGGGGAAGGAGGTGCTGGAATTGTAACATGAAGCAAGGGATTCTGTATGGAGAAGTTGAGCAGGATTTAGATTTCATGTATGGGGAGAGTCAGGCAAGTAATGCAAAGGTCCAGTTATGGGAGACAGTGTCTTGTGTGAGGTAAAGAGGAGGGGTCAGGTTGGTGTGAATGTAGAGTGCAAGAAGAGAGCTGATGTCCAATATACCTGGAACCATTCACTCGGGTCAGATTGTGTGCTAGGGGGTTCCCAGCAGTCCAGTTCCCCTTGGGGGTGGGACAATTGAGCGAAAATGAAGTGAGAAGAGCCAGAGACTGAGTAGGTTTGCAGTGGCTGATCTGAAGTGTCATCTGCTGATTTTAATTTTTATACCCTCTTTTCTTTATGATCTCATACAGGTTTTTTTCTTCCCATACATTCAAAATCACATATTAACTTTTGAAATATCACAAGATTGACATTTACTAATTATCTTACTGTGGTTAAACAAAGAAGCAAGCTTGTCAAAAATTATTCATTACAGGGTGGCTTAGTTTGAACTTATTCTTTTCAGCCATGTGTAAGGTACAAGTACATCAGTTCCTAGCTAAACATAATATTTAATTATATTTTAACTAATTATATTATGTATATAGTTATGTTATACTATTCATTCCCATCATCAATCAAGGAGATAGTTATGATAGTTGATTACATCCAATGAGATACAATAATATCAGTCTGGTCCAATGTTTTGTTCCCATGGTATTTTTTCTGTTATAGGATCACTAAGAATACTGTTCTGGTAGGGTGATTCTGTGCTAGTTTGTCATTGCCTTAATTTCTTTTTGTTTCACTGTTTCTATGGTCTGTAGGAGTTTGGGAACAAACTCAGGCCAGGTATTTTCTTGCTGGGAACTTTAGAAACTTGCATTAACTCACTAATTGCTGTTTTTTTGCTTGGCTGATTCTAGTGGAAATTTCTATACTCTAGGGGGTTGTACAGGGGTTTATTTTTGGATAGTGGGTAGTCTTTGGCTGTGATTGTTCTTGCCATGAACCTGTATTATTTTTCTGTGTCTCCTTTAAGCTGGATAAGGATATTGATTGCAATAATTTCAATGCAAGTGAATGTCACTATAAAAAGAATCATATACGGTAAACTGAGTGTGGAATGTCTATCCTCCTGACAACCTGCCTTGCTGGATTGTCAGAGCTTGTGAGTAGCCGTGCTAACCTCACAGCCTCGATGACTTCCGACAATTGTGAAGTTCTTTAGAACTGAAAAAGTTCATATTTTATTGTAGAGTTAGGGATGTAGGAGCCATCACAAAAGATTGTGGATGTAAGGGGTTTGTGCTTGAAGAATTAAAAGTGTGTCAAGTGATTGGCTGTGGATGTGGAAGAGAGTCAGCTGGGAAAGAATCATTCCAATTACACAAGCCTGAGTACCTATACTTAGTAAAAGTGCTATGATCTGCAGAAGGATCAGAGTTTCTATTTTATTTACCTCTTAATGTTCTGCACTTATGGAAATGTGAGAAAAGAGTTTGGAACCTGGCTCTTCCCATCTCCACGTTCAGCATTTTCACCACTCTGTAGTTGCTGCAGATAACATTAATTTAAAAATTAAATGTTCCTTACTTTGTGAAACACAGGATAAAAGGACAAAGTTGTAGGGAGGTTAATAAATAGCGGTTCACTTTAAGGAGGAGAAATCACTAATGTGTGGGGTTAGGGGAATGAAAGGAAAGGTTTCATTGAAGATGTGGGATCTTAATGGAGACTTAAAGGAAGCTACAGTAGAAGGAAATAGGTTGCCACTGTACTCTGATTTTGAGGCACAAGAATACTGGAAATGGTGCAGTCCAAGCATTGTAATTTAGAGAGAGAAATATCCAAACTGGCATAGTCAGCCTATGTTGTCAGAGTTCTCTGTCTCCAAAGACAATTTGAAGTGATTTTTTAGGAATCCTTAACCAGAAAAATATGTCATAGCTTGTTAAAATACAGTTTCCGGTAAACATTGCTAAGCAATAGAGCACTCTGATTATTGAATAAAGAATCTGTTGAGGCAATGGCAGTATTTAAAACTGGATTTCCATTGGGATAGACATATTACTCATATTTTAAATGTAATTGTATTGGAAAGACCTGAAATTTTGAATTTTCATTATTTGGAATTCATTCACACTAATTGGAATAGAATGGTGTATAGACATCACCCTATTCATTCCTTTATTGCTGGAATCCCTAAGTACTGAAAAAATTTCCTTCTTATGGTCAGTATCTTAGTCCTTGTCTGAATAAAGGATACTGCCCTTAGGTGAGTTTTGCCACCAGTCACTTCAGATTGGTTGTAAGGTAGTGATCTTATCTAGGAAAACTTTGTTTTGGTTATGACCTTTTGATCCATTTCCTGGGACTTTGGACTTTCCTCCTACTTGTACAAATCTTCAAAATGGAAAAAGGCTATAAAGAAATATTAGGCCAGAGAATTTTTATTTCATNATCTGGCTAGGACTCTATCCCCCCTTTCCTGACATAGACACACATTCCCAACCTGATCAGATCATCATTGAATGTAATGAGGGCTCTGTTCTTGGTTTCTACTCTGTCTTGGGCTACATTGGACTCTTAGCCCTGGGCAGCTTCACGGTGGCTTTCTTGGCCAGGAGCCTACCAGACACCTTCAATGAAGCCAAGTTCATCACCTTCAGCATGCTGGTGTTCTTCAGTGTGTGGATCTCTTTCTTGCCCACATACCAGAGCACCAAGGGCAAAGCCACAGTGGTGGTGGAGATCTTTTCCATCCTGGCCTCTAGTGCTGGCTTACTAAGCACTATCTTTATTCCCAAGTGTTGAGTGATCTTGCTGAGGCCAAATGAGAACACCCAGGAATGCATGAGAAATAAGTCAGAGGGCAAAAGGGGGCAGCACTCAGTGTGAGAAATTGAGGGGATGAGGAGAGCAAGTGGTTAATTGTGGAAATCCAAAGAACCACACTGACTCCATCTGCTGACAGTTTTGGAATTACTTCATTCCCATTGATCTTCAATTATGAGTCCAATACAAATTCTTTCCTATGAGAAAAAAAGTTCTGGAACACCAAATAAGAATTCCTTCAAAAGGCAGAAAAAGTACTGAGAAATGACCTGTGTCATTCTGGGATATCTATGTTTCATGAATATGGTAATACTTGAATCATATCCACTTCGTACAATGAAATAATAAGGTATATAAATGAAGTATTAAGGTAATATACAGGGAGATACTTTGCTTAATGACTACAAAGTACCTCAGTTGTTCACCTTAAAAGGAAGTTCAATTTGTAGATCTCCTCCACTGAGCTCTGTGTAAACAAAGAGGCTATGGCTGGGATTACCCCATTATAGAATCATTATTACAACAAGGAATCATAGTCCTCTGCATATCAGAATACAACATCCCTATCTTACCTGTGAAAAAACTCAAATTAATGAGAATGGGAAAGTATGTTATAGATTCGTTCAAGATCTGAGCACTATCAATGACCATGTAATAAAATCTCACCTAGTTGTACCAAGTCCTGCAGCAATTATATCTTCCATAGCAAGCACTGCAAAATACTTCACCATGGTTTATTTATGTTTTGCTTTCTTCTCAATACCCACACACAAGGACTCACAAAACATATTTGCATTTACATGGCAAGGAAATCTTTATTCTTGGACCCATTTACATCAAGGTTACTATGAAAGTCATTCCCTCTTTTCCCAAATCCTAAAGACCTAAAGAATATCTATTTTAAAGATAGCAACTGATACACTTTGTTGATGACCTTCTAGCTTCTCCATCAGCAAAAGTGTGTCTAGGGAACAGTAAATATCTTTTGTGTGAATTGCACTAGCTATTCGCTTGTCCTCATGTACAAACAGGTGAAATGGTTTTGCATGGTCAGGAATTCCAAGTGCAGGGGCTGTCAATATAGTTGTCTTGAGTTTTTCCTATTGCATGCTTGTGCTCCTGCGTGAGTTTCAGGGGTTCTGAGACAGTGTTCCTAGTCAAGTCTGTCAGAGGTTTAGAGATCAGACTAAAACCAGGTATCCACTGCCTACAGTACCCCATCACTCCTAGGATTGCACAGAGCTGCTTCTTGCTCTTAGGCATGCTCAGTTTCTGTATATCTGCAACTCTTTTGGGAGATGCTTCTTGTGCCTTTTTCTATCACAAAGCCAAGACATTCAATGTTTGACATGGCCCATTGCAATTTGACTTTTGAGACCTTGTGCCCTCTTTTGCATAGCTCTTTCAGCAAATATGCACTGTCCCTCTGACAGATACGAGTATTTGGTGACATAAGCAAAAGATCTTCAACATAATGCACTAGCTTGCTAACAGTGAAAATGACTGATTCAAGGTCTCTCTTCAGGATTTGGCAAAAGATATTCGCACTCTCTGAGAATTCCTGTGGAATTCGCATCCAACAGATGTTTTCCTTCCCAGGAGAATGCGAATAGTTTCTGGCTGTCTGCATGCAGGGGCACTATGAAATATGCACAGCAGAGGTCAATTACCATGAACCATGTTGCATTGCTGGGTATCTATGCAATAATTCCAGCTGGACTTGGTACCACTGCATGACCTTTCTTGACAAAGTTGTTAACTGCCCTCAAATCTCAACAAATCGCCACTGTGTGTTGCCATTCACATTTTTTCTGGGCTTTTTGATTGGCATTATGGGTGTATTATACTCAGAAATGGTGTAGATCAGAATGCCCTGCTCCAATAGGCTCTGTATGACTGGCCTGATACTCTCTGTGGCTTCTTTGCTCAATCTGTATTGAGGGATTCTAGGTGGAGTGTCCTCTTTCACTTCAATCTTGACAGGTGTTGCTGATTTCAAAATCCCTACATCAGTGGAGTGTTTTGCCCAAATTTTGTCTGGGATATCCTTGGGGATCTCAAAGATACTTCTCCCATAATGTTCTTCTTCATCAACATCCACTTGCTCAAGGGACAGTAATGGATGGTGTTTGAGAAACTCGGAAGATGTAGAAAGATCTGGCCTGTCTTGGCACATTGAATCATTGCCCCAAGTTTACAGAGAAAATCTCATCCAAGAAGGATGATGGGCATCTGGGTATCAAATGTGTGTCCTAAACTCATTGGACCAATCTTCACCATTTTTTACCTTAGCTTAGCCATGGTCTCTATTTGCCCTGTGGGTCCTTTTACTGTCACAGACCCCATTAAAATGCACTCTTCTGGTGCTGATTTTAGCACATATCTGGTAGCCCTCGTGTCAATCAGAGCTGGGTAGATTTGTTCACCTATCTTCACCATCACTAAAGGCTCTTTGTCATTAGTGTTTTGATTTGACAGGTATCAGCGGTGCCCCAGTGTCAATGCAGCCTAAGCCCCATCCATTTTGCTCTTGGGCTTCTGCTTGCACTGACTCAGGACTCCTTGGTTGCAATGGAAATGTGTCCCCTTCAAAATTGGATGCTATGTGCATTTTCTGTGCTCCTGTCTTTGTTCCTATAGTGCACCTTGGTGCAGAAAAGTTGCTAATGGGCATATCGCTGTTATTCTGTATTTCACTGGTCTCAGACCAAGAGTAAGGTAAAGTGTCTTGCTCTTCCCTGAACACACTTTGATTGATATCTGCAAAGTTAGATTCAGGAGAAGTTTGCATTAGAGGAAATTCTACTTTTGAATTGGGAATGTGTTGCTAGTACTTGATCACATACCAATTCTGTGAGCCCATGCCTATTTTTTGTGCATGACTCATAGACCCCACATCAGTAGTAGGAAACTTAACATCACTTGTTCTTTGCATAGGAAACAAAGTTACTGCTTCAGATGTCTCCTTTGTTCCTATTTGTGGAATTGTGTTTCTCTCTTGGGTACTGACAGTTGTTACCTGGAATAACTCTAAATGCATGAACTCAGAGTTTACTCCAAAGACATCCCTCTCTGCAGTGGCACAGACTTGAAACTGTGACAGGTTTTGATTTAAATCTCCCTGAAAAGCTGATCTTAGTAAAAATTCTTCAGCTCTTGGATCCAGTTTCAAAGTCTCTTTGCTTTTGCAGCAGCTAGCCTTTTCCCTTTCCTTTTCAGCTTTTCTAGCTACCAAAGAAGAGAAGTTTGTGCCTGTGTCTGACACTTTTGCACTTTTCTTCCCATTGGTCTGCAGGAGTTCACCTCCCTTATTGACAATGTCTTTCTTTATGAGATCCATATTAAAACACCCAGTTACATTCAGTTCTTTTGTTTTTTGCATTGCTTTACTACTGCTTGATTCAAATGATCCAGTCTTAATAGCCATTGATGTATCATGTTGCAGCACATTTGAAACCGATATATTCAATGATGGTAAAGGTTGAATGCTAGTATTTGATGTTTTCAATGGTGTATCTTTTGCAATGTTATCAGGATTGATCAGTGCTAATTCCATTAAGTGTAAGTCAAGGTTTTGTGTAGGTGCAAGTACTTTTCCATCATCAATTCTTAAATCACTGCTTTCCATTCCATAGATTCTTTCCTTCATTTCAATATCATTTTCCATTTGCAATTCTTTGATGTTTTCAGTATAATCATGTTTTGCATCAGCAAGCCCATTACTTATTAATGCATTTCCCAGCTCCTCTTTTTTACTTTTCCCTGCTTCATCACTGCCATGGCTCTTGTCTTTTGCCTTATTATTAATGCTGCTTCCTCGGTTCATAAGCTAGTGTGTGGCCTTGCTCCTTGAACCACATACTCTTCTATTTTAGACAAACTTGGGGAATTATTAGTTGGAGCAGTTGTGGTCACAACACCTTGATTTCACACTATTACTATATTGTTATTGTCCTTGTTGTCGTTGAACTGGGAATTATAATAGTTGTTTTCCCTTTTGTTACTACTATAGTTGTTGTGGTTGTTAAAGTTGATTTGTGCTTTGTAGCAACAATCCTGCACAATGTGGACCAGTTTTCGACACAACAAACATCTCTTGACATTGTTATTATTGTAGGATCGCCATTGTCTAATCTGGCTTCTCTGGTTTTGTGTCTGTAATGTCATATTTTTAACCTCAATTTCTTTTTGCCTCCTTGAGTTGCTTTCTCAAGTCGACAATGATGGTATCCTTTTCCTTATCACTGTTCTTTGATGGCTCTTTGTATCTGGATTCATGCACATAAAAAGCTGTCTTCCTCGGGTCTTCTATAGATAGGTATTCCCACCCCAGGCAATTCAACCAAAAGTACATTTAGATGGGAATTGCACTGCCCTTTATAAATTGCCTCCTAATATGTTGAATGTTGTTTTTGCTCATATCCCTAAAGCCAAGAATGGTCTCTCCAGCTTCCACGAGACTATCAAAATAGATACTTGGCTGTTCATCTTCCCCCCTCAGTTTCTCAAATGTGTCCCATGAGTCTGAACAATGTGCATGAATCCTCATAGCCTTAGCTAAATCTTCTCTGCAATGCCATGAGTAGGCCATGTTGGCATGGGATGAAAGCTCAAGGTCTTGGTGCTGTTCTGGATGTGAATTGGGGTTGCTCCTAGTTTCTGCCAGAAATTTTGTTCTCACTTGGGGGTATAAAACTCAGTCAAAAGTAGTTCAACATCTTCAAAGGTGGGATTATAAAGATGAATCGCCCTTCGGAATTCTTTTATTGACTTATGGGGGTCCAAATAATACTGTGGGAATCTCCCTATTCAGGCTCTCCAAGTTTCCCAACCCCCTCGCCCCCCAGAGAACAGCTTGTAACCCTTAACATGTAGGATCCCAGAATAAGACAGACCTACGGTGTGGTCACCGATCCGGAGAATGGTGACAGCAGCCTCAGCCCCCTGTGCCTTTTCATCATTGCTATTCTCAGATTTGTCTGTGGCTTTATCCTGGTTAGCCCTTTCAATCAGTTCCAGTTTTAAAATAGTCTGGGCATCCACTTCTTTGACTTCCCTTAACTGCTGCTTATTTCAATAGCTTCTTTTATCTGTTGCTTTAATGCCTTAGTGACTTGGGTGGTATCTTCAGTCTTGCCAAATGTATGCTTAGTTAACTTCCTAACAGCCCAGTAGGTTTGAAATAGTGACAATAAGTGCCCCTACAGTTGGTATGAAAGCCATAACTTGCCAAATACTGATAACTCCAGCAAATACTGGGGTATCAAAATGAACCACAAATTATAAAACTCCTCCCAAAGGCTATAAAGCAGAAGAGTACTGCTCACTACTATGAACATCATCCTTCCCAGAGAATAAACTATGTGTTAATTAGTTACTTAGGTTCAGAAACCTAGGCTGGCTGGCCAAATTATAAAAATGCAGCTTGAAGGCCCAGAGCCCTGGCTGGAAACTCAAGCCTCAAGCTAAGGAAGGGAACCAAGTAGACAGAACTCCAACTCCCACCTCCCTGTGGCAGTTCAAGACTCTGGGAGTTGGTCTAACTGAAAATGTTTATGGACCAGTATGGCTGCTTATCTGACAAGCTTTTCCAAGGCTGAACTTGATATCATACAAGAATAACTTCACAGGAAATTGGTGACTTTAGCTCTTTGAGATTTATACCCTAAACAAGGATGGTTAATTAGTTCAGGATATCTTCAAAGATGATTCCTTTTTCTCAGGATATTAACTGCCTCTCAGGCAAGCAAGATGGAGGTTGGCTTAGGTAATGTATATTATTCAGGCCTAAATAATTTAAGTTAAAGAATTCTCACACCCACTGACTTAACTAAAACAAGGGTTTAATAACTTGGAGGGTTTGGGGTAGATGGTATGTACAGGCAAGAGGGAAAGTCTAAGTATTTTTGATGTTATCAGGACAGCTTCCCCTCCCTAATGGGGAAAGCTCCAACAGAGATCTTCTTTCCCTAACTACCTCACAAGCTAATCTGTTTCTCTATATTAACTAGGAATAACAGGTTTTGTTGAGATACCACTAGCTGGATTTGATTGCAGCAGTAATCTAAGTTAGGATCTGTATGAGGCAGTCTTATTGATTGCCTATACAGGTAAATAGCTATATTTCACCAAACTCCTTAGGTCAGAGTTATGTTAGGTTTCAAAAAGAAGTAGTAATCCCACTACCTCATCCACCCAGCACCCTTTCCCCATTCACTCAAGCTTGGGGTTCTGCTTTTATACTGACATTCTTAACTGCCCTAACTATCCCTCTCTTGGGGTTCTATGGGGTAATTCACCCCACTTAAGATTCTTCTGGCTTTAGTAGCTACAACAATGGATCATGGTACTGAGCTTGGAAGATCAGAGCACCAGTGATTTTTGGATAAAAGTAGAGCAATGAATATTTCTACAGTTTCCTCATATTGTTAGGAAGCTGGTTCTATCATTCTGCCTGGAATCTTGGCTTCAATATCACTATGACTCCAATTCCTTGGAAGTTCAATGGTGATTACTGCCATTTAAACTGAGAAGAACAAATGAAACAAAAAAGAAATAGAAACACCTCAGTACAAATTTCTCAAAGTCATAGAACAAAAGGAGAGAGAAGAGGGAAATTATTTCTTCTTTCCAATTCAATTTATGGCACTTCAAATGTGGATGAATTAGAACTGATCTTCATCCTCTGGAAAAAAATGGAATAGTGACTTTCTCAGTTTGGCACTTTAAAAAGACACAACATGGAGGCAGCTGGGTGGCTCAGTGGATTGAGAGCCAAGCCTAGAGATAAGAGGTCCTAGGTTCAAATCTTCCCTCAGATACTTCCTAGCTATGGACCCCTGGACAAGTCACTTAACCCCCATTGCCTAGCCCTTACCTCTCTGCTGTCTTGGAACCAATACACAATATTGATTCTAAGACAGAAGGTAAGGGTTTAAATAAATTAATAAAAAATAAGACACAGCATGTTCTGGCTACTCAGCCAGTACAAGGAGGCTGCTTCCACTCATGTCAGAGGAGAACTCAGGATCCTGGGAAGTTTGGGCCGCATTAGAAAAGAGTGAAAGGAAGGTGTATCTATATATTAAAACAGTTGCTTGGGGATGGGGATTTCTGTACTCTTCATAAGGAGAGATTAGTATCTCCCTTCTGAAGGGCACCAAACCTTCACTAACTTTCTTTTTTTTTTCTTAAACTTTACCTTCCATCTTAGAATCAATACTGTGTATTGGTTCTAAGGCATAAGAGCAGTAAGGACTAGGAAATGGGGGTTAAGTGACTTACCCAGGATCACAAAGCTAAGAAGTGTCTGAGATCAGATTTGAACATAGGGCCTCCCATATCTAGGCCTGGCTTTCAATCCACTCAGTCACCTAGCTGTCCCCTCTCTAATTTTCTATAGAAAATTGCCAATCAAAATTACTAATACTAAATAATGTATCCTGGAGAATAATGCAAGATTTTATCTCATACAACAATGTTTCTATCCAGTGTGCTTTCTCTCATGATTAGAAAGAGAGACTTTCCATGTAAAAATCTTTCCACAGTCTTTACATTCATAAGGTTTCTCTCCAGTGTGGATTCTCTGATGTGCAGTAAGATGGTCCCTTACTGTAAAAGCCTTTCCACAGTGTTTACATTCATAAGGTTTCTCTCCAGTGTGGGTTCTCTGATGGGAAGCAAGATTGCTCCTCGTTGCAAAAGCCTTTCCACAGTATTTACATTCATAAGGTTTCTCTCCAGTATGGATTCTCTGATGTTTACCAAGAGAGCCCCTCTGTGTGAAAGTCTTTCCACACTCTTTACATTCATAAGGTTTCTCTCCACTGTGGACTCTCTTATGTATAGCAAGATGGCCTCTCTCTTTGAAAGCCTTTCCACACTGTTTACATTCATAAGGTTTTTCTCCACTGTGGATTCTCTGATGTGCAGTAAGAGAGACTCTAATTGTAAAAGCCTTTCCACACTGTTTACATTCATAAGGTTTCTCTCCAGTGTGTATTCTCTGATGTGCAACAAGATGACAACTCATTGTAAAAGCCTTTCCACAGTGTTTACATTCATAAGGTTTCTCTCCAGTGTGGATTCTCTGATGTGCATCAAGAGTGCCCTTCTGTGTGAAAGCCTTTCCACATTGTTTACATTTATAAGGTTTCTCTCCAGTGTGAATTCTCTTATGCACAGAAAGAGATGCTCTCTCTGTAAAAGCATTTCCACATTGTTTACATTCATAAGGTTTCTCTCTATTGTGGATTTTCTGATGTACAGCAACCTCAGAGTTCTGACAGAAAGGTCTTCCACCTTTATCACTTGCAGAATACATCTCTAGACGTTTACTTTTTGAATGTCTAATAAGGTCTGAGCTCTGGCCAAAATCCATTCCTCCTACGTTACCTTGATACATGGGCATTTCAGGTTTTTCAGGTGAATGAACAAGTCCTACATCTTCAGAAGAGCATTTCCCATACTCATTATCCAGACAACCGTTATTTCCTGAGGTCAATTTACTATACTGAGTTAGGCTTGAATGTTGGCTGAATTTCTCTGCAGTTTCATCACATTCACAGTCATTCCTTGGAATTTTATTTGCCTTGATAGTAGAGTCAGAGATTTCTCTCAAAATGAAATCATGAGGGCCCTCATTTGTGCATCTTTGAAAGCCATATCCTTCCACAAAAAGGCTCAGCTTTGTAGACATCTCCTTCATTTCAAAATCTACTGCTGAAGAAAACAAATAATGATATAAACACAGAAAGACAGAGGACACACACACAGAGAGAGAGAAATATAAGTGCTTTCCTCTTATACCAGAAAGGAAACTGATTTTTATTCTATTTCTCCAGTCAAAAAGGAGCTTTCAAACTGAAATGAGCAGCACCAGTCTTTGGATAGATCATTTGGTCATATGTGCAAGATGGATGCTTTTAGAAAGACTTTCATATATAATTACAATGAAACCTCAAAATAGACATGTGACATAGGCAGGCCCGATATTCTCATCATACTTTGGAATTCATAAGAATGGAGGAAAGACCTGACCAACTTTCTTGCAACTAGGCTATAAACTCAAAACCCTGTACCTGAGTATACTTTGTCTGAAGTATTGTCCTTTGTCCATTGCCCTTTCTATCTTTTCTAAAAAGTCATTTGTCCATTAGTCTTATAATTTTGTGAATCTCAGGTAAGCTTTCAGATATTCTGTTCTCATAATTTTGGATGCACTATCAAATGGTCATTCTTGAGAAATTTTGTATGCTAAACAGAAAAAAAAACTTCATACTTTTTAATTCCCATGTGATAATTCTCAAAGTAGAATGTCTTCTTTACTCTACAGATATAAAGATTGTATGCCATTAAGTGCAGACATACTAAATAATCATCTTATTTTACTATCTACCATAAATTACGTCTTATGCTCTATACTGAGTTTTAACATCCATTTCTCAGGAAATGAAAAGCATGATTCAGTGTTGGTTTGCCAGGTCCCAAGTCTAGCATGCCCTTCACCACAACAGATAAATGCCTTTTGGGATAACAGCCCTTATACACCTACTTTCATTTTACTCACCTGGACAGGAGCTCCTTGGGTCTTTTTGCTCTAGCAGACTTGGTGCTCTCCCTTGCTTAAAACAAGAGATAAAATTTTCTCTAGGAACTGGAAGCCCTGGGCATAAGAAAGAAGTGATTAGGAGATTTAAAAAAAAATAGTTCTCTTAAAGGAATGGGGGCAAGCAAAAAAGGTCTACAGAATGGTTTCTGATGTGTTTACTGTTAGGACATCTGCAGGACAGAGATTATGGAAACCATTTGCAATCAGAAAATTCCATTTTTATTTACCTCTTGTTAAGAAGGAGAGGCACAATCTACAACCTCCATTATCTAGAAATTAAAGGCAGCTGGTAGTGAAGGGGTAAGAGATCAGAACTTGGAGTCAGAAAAGCAAATTTAATCCAGCTTCGAACAGATGGTAAGTGGGTGCCCCTGGGCAAGTTATTTCACTTCAGATTGCCTCAACTATGAGTTAAAGACAATAAGACTTACAGGGATATTGTAAAATAAATGATAATTATGAACTCATTTACCCAGTAGAGGACAAAGAGCAGGTAATTTGAATGTTTATTCCCTTCCATTCCATTCCTATCATCTGGCCTGCGATTTGAAGAGAGAATGAAGGAGGAATAAGAATAAACTCACAAGACTAGGCAGAATGAGGAGCTATGAGCTATATTTTTATACTTTTAAAAATTTTATTCCCATATTGTTATAGAAATAAGAATCCCCTTACCTTACTGTATATGTCTACTTGTGTATGTCAAATATGTTTCTTGTAAAAAATGTCTCATAGAATATTTTAATGCACTCTGTCTTCTACTTCCATTTCATGGGGGAGTTCACCTCATTTATAATTGCAGTTATTATTATCATCTCTGTAATTCCTTTCATCTTCTTTTCCTCTTTTGATCATATACTCTCTCTTTTAGCTGTCTGTCCACATGGTTCCCCTTTAATCACTCCCCCCATTTCCTCTCCCTTATTTTATTCCCCTCCGTATCACCACCTTCTTATATCCTCCTACTTCTATATAGGGCTTTTTAATTACTCTCCCTATTCCCCCTCCCTTATATTATTCCGTATATTATATTATATTATTTCTTATATTATATTATATATGTCAGTGGTCCTTTTGATTTGGCTGACCTTCTTAAGATCCTCTACTCCTCCTTACTCCAACAAGAATTTCTCAAGACCCTCATAGGAGCCCAGATATTAGCAGGATATTGTTGGCCAAGTCCCTGTTTTTATCACTCTTCTGTGTGCAGTTTTACTTCCAGTTCCCTCCTTATCCCTCAAAATACACCCTTTCAGTCTAATTTTCAAGTTGTTTTCCTCAGGAGAGCCACTTCACTCTTACCTATGTTTGTTCTGTGATTTTAGTCATTTAAAAAGTACGTTTTAAGGTTGCTTTGACATTCTCAGCTTTTGCTTCTGCTTTGCTAAATTCTTGGCTTCACCTCTCCTATTAACACTTAATAGTATTATTATGAACATACTTTCTAAAGACCAGACCCAGCCCAAAGGGGAAGGGGCTGCCTTAGCAGGTAGAGGGTCCCATTTAATATCCATCTTCAAAGAAAAGGTACCTGGATATAAACAGAGGATTTGTCCACAAATTTCAGGCATAATTAGGGGCAGGACTAGATGACTTTTGAGATTAGTTTCAGGAATATAAATCGGTAACAATGGTTTAAGTTTTCACCTTATGCTATCCAAAACAGAGGAAAAATAATGTTAGGGTCAAGAAAGTAAAGTCTCAGCTTCCCATCACATAATTCAAAGAATTTTTTTTTTAAATGAAAAGCTGCCACAAGGAGATACCTGGGCAGAGATCAGCACTTTGGCTTTTTTAATCATTGACAAAGGCTCAAAATCCTGTACATCAGGCTCAAAATAAAGACATTCTCTTAATGGCAGATTCAGTGTTAACAGAGGAAATGGTCCTTACCCACAGAGAGTAGATTCAACATATTCTCCAGCATGACCTCCAGGTACAGCGCTTTCTGAGAAGGGTCCAAAAGGGACCACTCCTCCTGGGTGAAGTCCACAGCCACATCCTTGAATGTTACTGACCCCTAAACCAGCCAAAGTCACAAGATTTAGAGCTCAGAGATCATCTGGTACAGCCCTCATCCACTGACTGGAGGAAACTGAAGCACACAAGGGAATTTACCCAAACTCCTAACCTTGAAGACTGTCAGAGCCAGCACCAAAGAGCAGTCATTCAGAACCAAATGGAATAATGACAAAGGCATTCTGCGTCTGAAGTAAGAATCATGTTGTGAAGAGTAAAACCAAGACAAGTGTGTTACTCTGAAATGCCTTCCCCTGTAGAAATCAGGGAGATGAGAAGTGCTCTCTGAGTGAAGTATGAGATTCTGTGGAGGGGAAGAGAGAAGGTGATCTGAAATTCCTCCTCATCATAAGTATCAGAGTTGATCTGGTAAGAATATTTTTTTGAAGAATTTCTGAGAAGGTAGCATGTACTGTGTATTTTAGGGAAAAAATATTACCAGTGATCAATGAATAGAAAACAAAGAAAAAGGAATTCTCTTCTTAACTTCCTAAAAGGTTAAAATACTCTTATTTAGATGAAAGCATAAAGAGGATTGCATAGTTTATATGGGATCAGAGTCTGATTCTACCTAAGTGAAGAAGTCCAGTCTCATGTTATATTGAGAGTTTGATGAACCACTTATGACGTTTTGTCTTTGTTTTATGATAAATGCCATTTATTAGTGGAATATATTCAGTCATTTTACATTTAGTTACATGGAAAGAAGAATAAGTATGATGAGGAAAAGGGGTGTTCCACCTTTTTAAAATATGGTATTTTGGTGATTGAGCTAATTCAAAAGAAAGATACTGACAATGTAATGATTGGAATTCTCAAGAGGCACAATTTCTTCATTATAAATAATTTATGTATTGACTTGTTATTTAATGGGGTCAGTTGACACTCTACAAAATCTAAAACATGAACTAATATAATAAAAATGGCAATCCTACCTAAATTAATTAGTCATTGCCCATACCTATCAAACTACCAAAACACTTTTTAAAAAAAATTAGAGAAAATTATAACAAAGTTCATCTAGAAGAACAAAAGATAAAGAATATCAAGGGAAGTAATGAAAAAAATGTAAATGACGGTGGCTTAGCAGTACCAGATCTTAAACTGTACTATAAAGCAGTAGTCATCAAAACAACATGGTACTGGCTAAGAGGAAGAAAGGTGGATCAATGGAACAGACTAGGGGTGAATGACCTAAAAGTTAAAAAAAAAAAAGGTAGTTCTCTCCTTTAGCAAGGTCACTTCTCTTTCTCTGACTCTTGTCCTAATCTCTCTATATATTTTATACTCTTCTATTTCACCTCTTCCTGATCCATTCCCTATTTTTCAGCTTTATATATTTTATACTCTTCTATTTCACCCCTTCCTGATCCATTCCCTATTTTTCAGCCTGGAATACTTCTGGGATATCAAGGGGAGGAATAGTCTGAGGAAAGGCTGAGTTTCCAGGCATAGGAAGACACAATTCCCCAGTTCCTCATTATAATCTAGAAACCTAGAACTTTACAGAGGCCATTCCACTGTCCTCTATACCCATCTAGGGGCTATTCCATGCCCTGTAATGACTTTGTCCATCCTCATGGAGACACTATGTGGAATATCCTTCAACTGACACCATCATGTCTTGGTAGGAATATGTCTGAGACACAGTTCTTTGGGCCAGAACCAACATTCCCTCTCATACAACAAAACTCACTCTCCCACAGCAGTAGCAGCCCTGGAGCCAGGTCTACGAGGGAGAATTGCTCCTGATATATTTGAAGGACATTCAAAGAGTTCAGACAAGAAAGATGAGGTCCAGTGGCAAAAGCAATCACCACTACTAGCAGGGATAGCAAACAGTACTCATTCAAATATACTTAGAACCAGAAGGCAGAAAGATTTCAGGCCCAAAGGAAAACAGAGAAATCTGGGCTCAAAGAGAAGAATGAAGAGAGCTCAGTTCCAAGGAGAGCAGACAGCTTCTTGTTTGGAACTCATCTACCCTGGGTTGTTCCTGATGGTCCTCACTGCTTTAACTGCTCTGTCTATGAAGTCCTGAGATCAGGGATATCCGCCACTGGCACGCAAGGCCAGGACCTCAGGACCCTACCTGTCTCTCCACCTCAAACCCTGCCCTCTATTATCTGGAATGCCACTGCCACCACAATAAGCCTTCCTCAGGCTAGACTCTTCCCAGGCATCTAAACCACCCCAGGGTTTGATATCCTACTTGGGCAGCCTGAGAACTTCCCCTTTACTCTCCTTCGCTCTCCCCTTATTCCTTTTTATACTCTAAGAATCCAGTGACACTGGGCTCTTTCTTGTTCCCCATTGGAGATTCTCCATCTCTGGACGTTGCATTTTCTGGGGCTCCTCTGCCTCTACCCCCCAGCTTTCACTACTGTCCTCACTAGTCTCTGTCTCCTGAGTGCACTGGACTTAAATCTCATCTTTTGCAAGAAACTTTTATAGGCCCACCTTTTGTTTGATTTTCTACGACTTATCTTATACATATTGAAAGGAAAATTGTTTTATTGCCTTTATATTATTGATCATAAAACAAGGGTTCACATAATCGTTTGAAAAGAAATTGCAGTTACAATTTTTAAGCGTTAGACCCGGTTATTCCACTAATTGTGTATAAGTTATCAAGCATAATAGAATATTGGCTACAATATTGAAAGGGATATAGGGTGATGTATTAGAAATTACGGCAATTAATGATATTTAAGACTTCCGTAGGAAGAATAAAAGCTTTAGGTCTATGTAGTTATTTAGGGGAACTTAGAGTCAAGCAGAAGGAGCTGGGCTCACTGGGAATGGGGTGTCTACACAGCCCCTGGGCCTGTCTGGCTGGAACCTGGGCCGGATCATTCAGGCAGAGGTACCAAGGACAGAAAACCCCAGAACAAAGGGGATGGGGGGCAGCCAGGGAGGGCCCTGGAGCTCCCCCTGAGGACAAGCAGTGATGGTGCCCCCCCCCCCCCCAAGGCCTGGCAAAGACACAGGTCTGAGTTCTGCTGGATTCCAGCCTGGGGGAGCTTGGCCAGGGCTGGGGATGGGCTGCACTCACCTGGGAGGGAGGCCTCGGGGTCCCGGGGGCCATTCCCTCTGGCTCTGGGCTCTCTGCTTGGGCCAGAGTGGGGTCTTTCAGGGGGTGGGAGCCCCGAGGTGGGAAGACTTCTTTAGAGCCTGTGGGGAAGTAAAAAGGGAGAGAACTCAGAAGAGTTCCCAAGGCCTTCCCTGGCCTCAGGGCCAGGGCTCTTGTTTGCACATGCGCACTCTTCCCCAACAGGAGGGGAACAGGGAACCTCAGGCTTGGAAAGGGCCTCGGACTGGCCAGGCAGAAGCCTCTCCACCCCCTCTGCCGCCATCTTTGGCTTCATTCCATTCAGAAACCACACTGGGTGGATTGAGGGAGACTGCTGGGGGGAGGGGTTACGGAGGAATAGAAAGGGAGGTCTGGAGGGAGAGATGGGGCCCAGGTGGGGGTTGGGGAGAGCCTGTTGACATATCTTCAGTGCCTGAGAGCATGGCTCCTCCCATGTCACGTGGACATGGGCACCCCCCCTACCAGTTCTGACTTGGACGTACCCCCGGGGGAAGGGCCTAGACCAACCTCTCCCCCATCCTGTGACTGCACCTCCCTTCCCCCAGCTGCCTCCTGGCTCCGGGGCTAGGGGCCCCTTCTCTCTCCTTGGGGAGGGCAATGCCCCACCATGGCTTCCGGTCCAGACAAAGCCACCTAAGTCTGACCCCGGCACTTCCGTGTTCGTCAGTTTTCTGGGGTCCTTTAAAGTGAAGAACACACACTGAGACACCCCCACACACACATTTACAGGGGCCCCGGGGCTCCTACCCGGCCTTTTTTACGCATGTGCACAAGCCCCTGCCCCTTCCCCGCCCTCAAGCTAAGAATCCTGGAAGTGGTCTACACAGGTCTCTTCTCCTCCCAGGAGTTCAGAAGCAGAAAGTCTCCGCAGCCTGGGCAAAGAGCTGGGCTGCGCCTGCGCACTGACTCCCTCCTCTCCTCCCTCTCTTCCCCAGAAAAGGTCCAAGAACCACAACTGTGTGCCTTTCAGGAGCTCAGACAGAGAACCAGAAATTGCCAGAATGCCTTGGGGTGCCACGAGAGGAGGGGCCAAGATCTGTGTGATGTAAGACTCTAGGCATTCTGGGAAATGGAGTCCCTAGATCTGGAAGCAGAGGCCTTCTCCCCTGCTACCACAATTCCCCGCCACCCCCTCTCCCCCAGCCCTGCCTTGCTTCTTTACTCTCGAAAGTGCCTCGGGACTGAGCCCGGCACTCCGCAGGCGCCTAATAAGTGTCTTCTGATTCAGGAACTGAAAGATGGCGCTAGGATCCCCACTGTTGATCCCCCCCCCACACACAGTCAGACTCTCCCCTCCCCCCACAACACACTTTCACACCCCAGCTCAGCACCCCTGCAGGTGGGCTCTTGGTTGCACATGCGCACATGCTTTCGCCCAAACTCCGAGGCTCCCATAGAGGGACCGGCTCCACCTGGGGCTTCCCCGTCCCCTGGAGTTTGGAAGGACAAAGTCTCAGCTGCCAGAGCTGGGACCCAGGGTCCGCCGAACGCCATCCTCCCCCCCCCCCCCATCCTGTCTGTTGACTCCCTCCTTTCCCCTCTTACCCAAGGTTCAAAAAGGTCCAAGAAACACAGCTTCATGACTACCACTGCCAGAGACTGCTAAAGCTTGTATGACGTTAGACCCTGGGCATTCTGGGAAAGTCTCCCTTGGGGGAGGGTCATGGCTTACATGAAGTCACCACACAGGCATTCTGGGAAATAGTCTTTTGCCTGAGCTCCTGGGTTTAGAGCTATTGTGGGGGAGAGACTATACAGGAATTGCTGTGGGGAATGAGGGAGGCTCAGCCTACTCCTTCCCACCCCCATTTCCCTTCCAGCCTTGCCCTGACTCCTGTATAGCCTGAGAAGTACCTCAAGAGAGAGCCTGACATACAACAGGTACCTAATAAGTGCCTATTGATTGACTGACTGATCAATAAATGGATCTCTGTGCTAGGACCCCCCCTTCTGACAGAGAAGGAAACTGAGGCAGAGGGCAGCAGCTGACAGTACAGGCCCAGTCCCCACTCCACAGGTTCTCTCCCTCCAGGGATCTCTCTGAACATCCTGCTGCTCTTTCTGCTTTGGGGGGAACTGAGGGCTCTTCAAAGGAGGGGCCAACCCTATCACCACTTGGAGAAACTGGGTGACTCAGGGGCTGCCCTCCTGGCCCGGAACCCCCAAGATCTAGGTTTAAACATAGCCTCAGACATTGCCCAGCTGGGGGAGCCTGGCCAAGGCACTTCCTCAAACTTTACCTCAGTTTCCCTCACTGTGGAATCCAGAGAATAAGAGCCTGAGCCCAGGGAGCTGTGGGGAAGGTGGTCCAGAGTGGATTTGGGGGAAAACAGAGCTGATTCCTCGGGGTGTCCTGGGTACTCTGGGCCCTAAAGCACCACTCCCAACCCAGGAGGCCCAAAGACCCTTCAGAGGCTTGGGGAGAGGCCCAGGAACTCTCCTCCTGCCCTTTCTGAGGCCACAGAAGGCAGCAGCAGCCTCTGAGCCCTGATGGACAGAGGACAGTCTGGGCGGGGGTGGATGTCTGTGTGTTTGTCTGCAGGGCTGCTGGGGCTCAGGCTATTCAGGCCTGTCTGCCTCTTCTTGACCCCTTTGGGGCTTTCTGGGCAGAGTGCTGGGCTGCTTTGCCCTCTCCTCCTGCCACCCATTGGACAGAGGAGGAAATTGAGGCAAGCAGGCTAAAGTGACTTGTCCAGCATCTTGCAGGGGGAGAACACAGGCCTCCCTGATTCCAGGCCCTGGCTCTAGCAGGCACTGAGGGGTAAAGGCCTTGGAAGGGCATCTCTTCTGGACAATGTAGAAAGAGTAAAAGTAAAAAGAGGGTAGAGAACATATCTAGCCTATCACACTAAATGTTGCTCCAGTGCCCAAGTCCCAAGACCAACACCTTCTCCAAAAACTAACTCACGAGAAGATCCAAGCTTATGATCCCAGGAGAAATTCAAGTCCAAGCTTAAAGGAGAAATCCCAAAGCCAAGGTTCCAAGAAGTTCAGGACTTTTATAATCCTTTTCTGTCTCTTCCCCTCTTCCCAGGGGCCAATCACAGCTTCCACATTGCCTAGCACTGCCAAGGGGGCAGTGTCTGTGGGATCCACCTCTTGTCCTCTGAGGGTGTAAACTCTTATCAAAGAATTCACAACTTTCTGACTGACTGAGTTAAAAGGGTGGAGCTCTCTAAGTAAGTGGCTTGTGAATTCTCTCACCTGGTGGCTAACAAAGTGTTAAGTAGGGATGTTTAAGCTTTGGTTGATTAGTTTAAAAGTTGCTAATGGATAGACAAAGAAAGTTTGATTCACACTTCACAACATTTGAGGTTTCTCTCCAGTATGAATTCTCTGGTGTTGGGTCAGTGATCTTCTCCAGGGAAAACCTTTCCCACAAAGGTTGCACTGAAAAGGTTGTTCTCTAGTATGAATCCTATTAGGTTTGGTAAGATCTTGCTTTCTATAAAAGCCTTTCCGCATTCACTGCATTCATAGAGTTTCTCTCCAATGTGAATTCTACTGTGATTAGAGATCCTACTTCTGAGAGAATGCTTTCCCTAATATGTTGCATTCATGATGTCCTATTCCTTCATGAGTGCTCCTCCTGTGTCCTAAAAGGCGAGAGCTTGACTGGATTGTCTTCCCACAATCACTACATTTAAAAAGTTTCTCTCTAGTATGAATTCAGGAGGTGCAGAGGTTTGGGGCCAGGGCAGGGTAACTACCTGGGATAGATCTGCATTCAGAACATTCAGATCTGGCACTCCCCTATCCTGCCCTCTTGTCCCTTCTCCATGACCCCTGATCCTGATTCCCCTTAGTGCTCCCTCCTCCCCTCCTCTGAGCCCCTGCTGCCCAATGTTTTCCCAATTGTGTGACTTTCTCATAAGAACAGGAAGTGATGAGATAAGAGCCAGGAGGTATGTTTCTGGTGGTTTTGACACCTGGAGAGAACCTTTGGGCCAACCTGAGGCTCATGCACATGCTCCAGTAGTCATGCCCTAAGATGGTAGAAGCTCATAGGGCAAAGGGGCAGGACATAACAAGGGGAAACAGGTTAAAAGTGTGTCTCTGAGAAATACTGAGCCAATGGGGAAAGGAGGGTGGGACCTTGCTGGGGGAGAGAAGATAAAAAGTTTTGCTGGCCCAGGCCCTTTTTGGGAGAATTGTCTCCCTCCTTCCCTGAAGTCCACCCGCACTGAGAGCTCTTAAGAGGGGTTTTTTACTCTGCTCCTCCCCAGACCCCGCCATCATTGGAGTACCCTCTCCTAGTTCACTCTCCGGGCCTCTGCTGGTGAGGAGGGTCCCCCAGAGGCTAAATGCCCCCTGACAGCCCCTTGTTTCCTCCCACTGTGGGTAACGCCCCTCCTCAGCCTCTTCCCAGGACCTGCCTTGTGGCTCTTGTTATATAGTCTCTCACCCCATAGTGTCAGAGGGAGATCTGAGTCAGGGGCCATTGATGTTCCAACTAGTCTCGTTCCATCTGGAATCCCAAGCCCCTTCAGCCTCTTCCTGGTTCTCTGTAGAAGTTGGGGAATGAAGCCAGAGATGGGATGAGAGAAGGTGGGAATCCTGTCATTTCAACTTCATTTCCCAACCTAACTCTCCCTGTTCCCCTCTTGTTGGGTTGAGTCTCCCCAGAGGTCAGGGGAAGGCCCGTTGTAGCTCCTCTGGGACTTCATTTTCTGTAATTCCCTATAGGCATACAGAGAGGAAGTCTCCTCAACCTGGGGATCCTCTTACTGAAGAAAGTTAAAGTCTGGCCCAAGGAGAGACCCTGGAGCCTGACAGAATTGAGTCAAGAAGATCCTGTAAATTGGGTGACCCCCCTTACTTCCTAGACACAGATGTCCCCCAGGAGCAGTTCTTGAGTCTCCCTCTCTTTGTGGAATTCATGGAGTTTCTCTCAAATGGTTGTGAGGATGGATCACCAGCCTGAACCTTTGTTCTGTCTTGGTTCCCTCAGATAAGCCTTGGATTCTAAAAGGAAAGGTTTCCAGGGGCAGCTGGGTAGCTCAGTGGAGTGAGAGTCAGGCCTAGAGACAGGAGGTCCTAGGTTCAAACCCGGCCTCAGCCACTTCCCAGCTGTGTGACCCTGGGCAGGTCACTTGACCCTCATTGCCCACCCTTACCACTCTTCCACCTATGAGACAATACACCGAAAGTACAAGGGTTTAAAAAAAAAAAAAAAAAAAAGGAAAGGTTTCCTAGTGAATTTGAAAACAGCCCATTCTCTGATTTGGTTCTTGGCTACTTTAAGTTCATTTCCCAATTTTCTTCAGCTTTTACTGTTTTTTGAATTCTGTTTTGAGTTCTTCCAAAGCCTGAGTCCAATTCACTGGAATTTCTGTGATTTTTGCTTCATGTTCCTTGGTCCTCCTCTGTTCCATTTGTTCTTTACCTGGATAGAAGCTGTCAATTATAATTTCTTTTTTTTTTCTGTTTACTCATATTTTTTCCTTCTTTCCCCCATCATTGACTGACTGTATTCTTGCTCCTCTGTTTAATGTTAATGGTCAGGCTCTGCTAGTGCCTTCATAGTACGGGAATGCTAGTCCACTGTGGGGGATGGTTTGGGTTGTTTTGGTCCTTTCTGGAAAGCAAAATGTAATTCTTCAGTGTCAGTTTTGATAGGTAGGTAATTCTTGGTTGTGGAACCAATTCTTTTGCCTTTCTGAATATCATATTCCAAGTCCTATGGACCTTTAGGGTGGAAGTTGCCAGATCCTATGTGATCCTGTCTGGGGCTCCTTGATATATGAATTGTTTCTTTCTGGCCACTTGCAGTATTTTCTCCTTGGTCTAGAAGCTCTTGAATTTGACTATAACATTTCTGGGAGTTATCTTTTGGGGATTTAATGTAGGGGGTGATCAGTTCCAAGCCCTGGTACAAGCCCTTAATTCTCTAGCACTTGGTCTCTTCAAACCTCTGCTAAAACCTCCAGCCCAAGGCAAAGTAGCTCCCAGTGCTCTGAGTCCTGGAAGCTGTCAGCAGCCTCCCTCTAGAGGGACTGAATCAGCCGCTTTCAGAACTCCTAGCCCACTGTCATACCAACTTGAAAGAAATGAAACTTGCAGAAACCCAGAACTAGCAGCAAAGAAAAACTAAAGTTGAAGAGAGGATCCCTTCTACTCTGAAAACAGAGCCTACCTCTAAGATGGAAGCAAAAAACAAGCCTAGGAAAATGAGGAAACAGCAAAAGAAACACCTAACCATAGAAAAATGTCTATGGAGTATAATTGGGGGGGGGGGTTTAGGAGGATGGGGATATAGTTAAGAACAAGTTGGAGAAGAAGGATGGAAGTCCCCTCCTCCCTCACTATTACTGGGAGACAAAAATGGTATCCCCTTGGGAAATGGGGAATCCCGGCAGGGTGTGCCACCATTGAGGGGTTAAAGAAATGATATCCCCTCAAGGAGAAGTGAATGCTACCTGGATAAGATGATGGTGCCAGTCAGGGAACACAGAAACACCTCTTTGCTCACAGCAGGTCAGACTCAAAATGGGGTTCAGCCTACCTGTGCTGCTGCTCTTCCTCTCAATCAAGTCTCCCCCTCCAACAGAATCAATGCAGATCTGATCTTGAAGTCTTGGGTATTTAATCAGGAACAAGGCAATAGGGATGAAGGTAGGGTATCAGCAGAAAAGGGGATACAGGTATCCCTAAGCCAAGGTCCATCACTCTGGCAGGTACCCACCAAGCCTCAGACTTGAAGGTGAGTGGCAGTTTTCCCAAAATGTCAGGGCTTGTCTCATTCTTACAGGAGACAAAGAAGAACAAAGCACAGATTCAGGTGGGGATAGATATACCACAGCAGCCACATGTGGAACTTCAAAGAAAAATGGGAATTGGTCTCAAGTACTGGAAGAGTTCAAAAGGTATTAAAAAAAATAAAAGAGGTAAAAGAAAAATGAGAAAAAGAAAGGAAAGTAATGCAAAAAGAAAACAGTAGCTTAAAAAGCAAAATTGACAAAGTGCCAAAAGAAGCACAAAACTCCACTGTAGAAAAGATTTCCATGAAAAGTAGAAATGGACAAAATGGAAAAGGGGGATCTAAAGGTCATGGAAGAAAACCAGGACACAGGGTTGCCCTGACCAGAAGACTCTAAGAATTTGGCTACACCATGTCCAGGGCTTAAATGGAGGCACCAGAGTCACGTTCAGTCACTGTCAGGCCCCAGTTCCAGGGAAGGGGTCTATCTTGGCTTAATCCTACTCTACCCTCACTAGGCCCTGCCCTGGGGCCATCTGAGACTTCCTGGGATCCAGAAACCTTCCCCAAATATTTATTGCTTGAATGGAGGGCCAAAGACAGCTCAACTAGCCTCCCAGTGGCCCAGCTGCAAGTCTCCCTTCTCTGACGAACAGGTCAAGGCCACATCTGTTGCACTATCTGCTGCTACAAGCAGACTGTGTGAACACCTGCCCTAGAATAGTGAAACAAGCTCCAAATCCTGATGGTTCCTTCCCAGAAAGAGAGCCGGGTTTTGGGATGCCCAGGCCAGTCTGGGATACCAGCTTCTGCTAGGAAACCTCCCTCAGGACTGAGGCTTGGCAAGTCTAGAGAATGGCCTCCTCCATTGTCTCCTGGACTCACTGACATTATTCTGGTCTAGTCCTTGGAGCAGGGGTCGGCAACGTATGGTTCTCGAGCCATATCTGGCTCTTTTGAGGGTCAGATATGGCTCTTTCTGCAGGAGACATAAAGTCAATTTTTTTTCAGGCACTGTTACAGGAGCGTGCACTGTGAGCACTGGTCAGGTCTCACGAAATTACATTTTAAAAAACATGGCATTTATGGCTCTCTTGGCCAAAAAGGTTGCCGACCCCTGCCTTAGAGGAAGGTGCCTCCCCGCTTCCTTGGCCCATGGCCAAACTTTGATGCCTGGGGCTGCTGACTCTGGCCACATCCGTGTCTCCATCGATCTGGGCTCACCAGACAATGGCCCCAGCAGGCACCGAGCCTAAAGGCGGGGCCCCAAACCCCCAATTCAAGCGCCTCACTCACTAGTTGGTTGACAGACCTATGTCACTTTAAACCATGGACCCATGCCTGGGCACCAAGCTTTGTCTCCTTGGACAAGGCCTGAGCCACTACAAAAAGGGCCTGAGAACTCTCCTGTGCAAGGAGCAGGCAGAGGATCCAATGCCCGCTGTGCCACCCAGAGGCTGCTCTGGGCCTCCTAGCCCCACCCCAAAGAGCCTGCATTCCTGCACTGGAGCTGGCCTAAGAGATTCAGACTGGACAGGAGTGAGTTACTGCCTGGGGGCTTCCATTTCCCCCAGCTAGAAGAGAACAGAGGCCCCCAACTCCTGCTCTGAGGACCACCTGCCCACATGTTTGCCATGCTCTAATCATCACAATTGAGGTGCCATTGGGCCCTTGCCCCAAGAGCTGAGCCGGTGCAGGGTCTGGTTAATGGGGAAGATGCCATCCAGAATATCATCCACCTACTGTCCCCAGCCTCTGGCCCTGGGGTTCCAGCAAGGTGCAAATCCTATGAAATCTTAGGAGAGAGCCCAAGCCAGGCATGAAGGTCTAAGCTGCGCCCCTCCATGCTCAGTCCCCAGGTCAGAGTCCCAGCTGGGCTGCCAGGAGAGAATGCTACTGATTACAGGAGCCCCTTTAGCCACTTAAAGGTTCCTGGGTGCCCACTCAAGGCCAGGACTGACCTACCTTCCAACCCCCCTAGGAACAAGGCCTTCCTATATGAACTAGAATGCTAATGGTTCCCAAAATTTGGCTTCTGTGGAGCTAAGTGGCTTTAGTCACTGGCATGAAATGCCCATGGGGTCCATTCTAAAAGTGGAAAAGCCATACCTGTTTATGTGAACCAGTTCAAAACAGAAGAAGGAGCTGGGGTCACCCTACCGTGGGGACCACAAGCTCAATAAGCAGGATGGCATTCAGAGACTCATCAGATCATGTAATTCTTACCGTGAGCCCCAGACCCCAGGCACCCCAATGTAAGGGAACTACACTCACATTACAAGTCAATGAGTCCTAGGGGTCAGCCCTACCCAGAACAGTAGCAAACAGGCCAAGCTGGCCTTGGGTCTCCCAATCTGGGTTCCTTCAGCCTCTGGCTGGCCTGCTTGATATGCCTCAAGAATTTCCCCAGTGGGATCACTATGGCCTGATCATCAGATCAAGGTGGCCCACTGTCCCTCTCACAGAACCAAGTACATGCCCTGGTCAGCTGCACTCTGATTAATGAACTGAGGTCACCACTGTGTCACCATCATCCTACTGTCACTAGACTGTGCTTTGTCAGACCCCCAGTCCTGTGTTAGGGCCACAAATGCTGAATTCTGGAGGATTTGCTGGGAGGAAGCCAATATTTCCTCATCTTCCAGCCATGACCTGGACCCTGTGGATAAAGCTGGGTGACCCTTCATACCCCATCTTTGGTCATGAAGCTGAGACCACACCACACAGTAGTTGTGCTTGTGGCCTAGAACTCAAGGCTAATGTTCCCCAAATGGTGAGCTGGGTGGAAAGATGAAAGCTGCAGTGTCTCCCAGTATTCTTACACTCAAAACAATGCACCTGGGCCCTAAAAGATCCTGCCCATCAAGCCACAAGTTCACTGCCCTGCCCTTGGACTGAGAATGGGACTACCTGGCCTCAAACCCCAGGTCTTGTGTCCCATGAGTCTGACTGGTGGACTGCAAATTTGCTAGGCTTTCATTAATTCATTGATTTTATTAATTCATAATAAAAAAAAAAGGTAGGAAGGGAGAAAAAGAGAAATTCTGGCCACATTAGAAAAGAGTGAATTGAAGGTGTATGTTGATATATATCTAAACAGCAGCTTGGGGATGGGGATTCTCTACTCTTCATAAGGAGATTAGTATCTCCCTTCCAAAGGGCACCAAACTTTAATTCATTTTCTATAGGAAGTTACCAATCAAAAATTACTAGTAGTAAATAATGTATGCTGGAGAATAATGCAAGATTTTATCTCATACAATAAGGTTTCTCTCACGTTTAGCATGAGAGACCTTCCATGTAAAAGTCTTTCCACAGTGTTTACATTCATAAGGTTTCTCTCCTGTTGACTATCTGATGTGCAGCAAAACTGCCCCTTTGTGTGAAAATCTCTCTACAGTATTTACATTCATAAGGTTTCTCTCAAGAGTGGATTTTCTGATGTGACACAAGAGAGTTCCTCCATGTAAAAGCCTTTCCACACTGTTTACATTCATAAGGTTTCTCTCCAGAGTGGATTCTCTGATGTGCAGCAAGACTGCCCCTCTGTGTGAAAGCCTTTCCTCAGTGTTTGCATTCATAAGGCTTCTCTCCAGTTTGGACAGTCTGATGTACAGCAAGATGGCCTCTCTGTTTAAAAGCCTTTCCACAGAGTTTACATTCATAATGTTTCTTTCTAGTGTGGATTCTCTGATGTGCAGTAAGCTCAGCGTTCTGACTGAAAGGTCTCCCACCTTTATCACTAACAGAAACCATTGTGACACATTTACTTTTTGGATGTCTAATGGGGTCTAGTGAGGTCTAAACTCCAGCCAAAGGCCATTCCGTCTAAGATACCCTGATACATGGGCATTTCAGGTTTCTCATGTAATTGATTAAGTCCTACTTCTTCAGGAAAGCATTTTCTATATTCGCTATCCTGACAACATGCATTTTCTGAAGTCAATTTCATATATGGATTTAGGACTGAATATTTGCTGAATTTCATGGCAGTTTCATCAAGTTCACAGTTTCTCTTTGGATTTTTATTTACCTTGATATTAGAGTGACAGATTTCTCTCAAAAATGAAGTCATAGGGACCCTCACTCATGCATCTTTGGGGGCCAGATCCTTCCACAAAAAGGCTCAGCTTTGAAGTCATCAACTTCACTTCAAAATTAGTCTCTGCCTCTAAAGAAAACATGGTGAGTGTTAAGACTGAATCTTTCTGAACTTCTCTTAAGGAACTTCCTTTAATAGTGACTCTGTGGCTGAAGCTTTTGCTTCGTTCGCTTTTGAGGCCCTTTGGGCCTCTGGCTTTCTAGCCTTGGGTTCAAGGCCAGATTTCCTTCGGCTGAGGGTTAATTAGATCTACCTGGATTGAACTAGGGAATCAGAGCAAATTACCTACTGTTAGATTACTTATCCTATCTTATCCTCTCTTTTTATTTTCTTATTTCTACTTCTTCTCATTTGAAAATAAATTTCCATAAAAGTAATTTTAACTTGAGGTTATTCTTTAATTGGGAACTGATAACTGTTCAATTCCCTGGTGACCAACCTTTTAGTATTTACCCAATCAAAACCCCTTTTCACCCCTTACATCTAGGGCCTCTCCTTCCCATTGTGGTTTTGGTGGAGTGGGCTTTTTTTTTTTTTAAAGAGGCAAATTTAGATTTTATTGTATTTTATAGAAAAGCTTCCTAACACCCAGAAGCTGTTCAAAATGGAATGGGCCACTTCATATTTCTTCCCATTGACAGTCTTCAAACAAAGGTTGAAAGGCCACTCATTGGTGTATTGAAGTCAAGATCTTTTTTCAAGGACAGGTTGGTTCCGACAGCTCCTTAGAGACGTCTCTCTCACTAAATTTGTGATCCAGGCAAGTTAGAATATCTCCTTTGGCTTGGTAGTGGTGTTGATGGTGGTGAGGAGAGAGAAGGGAAGGATGTTTTTGAAAGGAGACAAGTTCAGGCTTCAATGGTTTTTCAAATTATGAGGAAGGATGGGCTCTCTTATTTGACAGTAACATTTCTTCACTGTGTATTCCTGGCACCCTCAGATCACCCTTTCTTGTTTCTCTAGTTTCAAAAATACTGTGAGAATGACGCATGGGTCCTGATCGTACTCATTTCACAGAACTTTTGGGAGGATAGTGTTAGAAATGAAGTAGTTCTTTGCTCTGAATTTCTGTTCTTAAAAAGTTTACATTGAAATTGTTCTTTGTTGGAGTGGGCTTTTTGAACAGGCAGATTGGTTTGGTCACATTGTTTTATTTTGTTACCTTTTTATTCCTTTACTTCTTGTGATTATTAATAAATCTTATAAAATATTTGAAGTTATTATATTCTAATTTTAATTTGTACACTGAGCAGCAATTTTTGGGGCCAGCACCAGCATTCCCTCTCACACACCAAAACTCACTTTCCCAAAACAGTAGCAGGCGCAGAGAGCAGCCTCTGGAGCCATTTCTGAGAGGGAGAATTGATCCTGATAGATGTGAAGGACATTCAGAGTTCAGACAGGAAAGATGAGGCCAGTGGAAAGGGCAGTCACCATCACTAGCAGGGACAGCAAAAGGTCCTCATTCAGCCATACTTAGAATAAGAAGGCAGAAAGATTTCAGGCCCAGAGGAAAGCAGAGAATTCTGGGCTCAAAGAGAAGAATGAAGAGAGAACTTGGTTCCAAGGAAAATAGACAGCTTCTTGTTTGGAATTAATCTACCCTGGGTTGTTCCTAGAAGTCACTACTGCCCTACCTGCTCTGCCTCTGAAATCCTGAAATCCTGGAGGTCCTCCAGTGGCACCCAAGGTCAGGAACTCAGGACCCTACCTACCTCTCCACCCCAATTCCTGCCATCTATTATCTCGAATGTCACTGCCACCAGGATGAGCCCTCTTCAGCCTAGATTCTTCCTAGGCATCTAAACCACCCCAGGGTTTGATATTCCAGTAGGGCAGCCACCTACAAGGCTGGTCACCTTGAGAACTTCCTCTTACTCTCCTTCAATCTTCTTTTATTTCCTTCCATACGCTAAGGTGAAACGAATGTGAAAGTTTTGGGGATGTGATTGGATGTTATTTAGGCCATTTAGGACAGAGCCCATCTTTAGTTTTTAAGTCTTTAAGATTCACTTTTTATGTCTAAGGTAAGGAAATAGTCCTCTAAATAATCCTTCCTACCCTGCCCCAGAAAGAATGGAGATAAAGTTGCACCAGATTATCAAGTCCAGTGATTTCATCAAAAAGAACAAACTTTTGTTAAAAGCTGCTACCTTTGTTCTGAATGTCCTGAATAGATAGTAATGACAGCAAAAAGTAATAGCAGTGGTAGTAATAGCTTAACAAATGAGAGGAAATGAAGGGAATACTCTCATTTACTTTATTTTTTTGTGTTTGGTACCAGCATGGTTTATTATATCTGTATTATTCATTACTCTTAGCAACTTTTTGGCCTGGTTAGCCAAAACATAAGAATAAAAAAATAACAGTAAAAATAATATCTGTTGGCCACCTTAAAAAAGACTAGAAACAAGAGATACTTATAAAATTAAATTGAAACGAATCAGATGACTAGGACAGAAATGCTCAATTTCTCAATTTCTAAATGGTGTTTATTTCAAAATTAGAATGTGTATATGTTGTTTTGAAGTAACATCTTAATTCTTAATTGTGCTAAACTTAAGAAATTTCCATATTCTAAGTATGAAATCTGGATTCTATATTTGTAAATTGTCCATCAGATTTTCATAGGAATACAGATGATGTGTGTATTGCTTTAATTATATAAGTTTGCATAATGTTATATCTTATAATGATCATAGATTTGAGAAACACCGAGTATATAATTATACTTATCAAATGATTCTTTTTTTTTTTTTTATTTTATTTTAAACCCTTAACTTTTGTGTATTGACTTACAGGTGGAAGAGTGGTAAGGGTAGGCAATGGGGGTCAAGTGACTTGCCCAGGGTCACACAGCTGGGAAGTGTCTGAGGCCGGATTTGAACCCAGGACCTCCCGTCTCTAGGCCTGGCTCTCAATCCACTGAGCTACCCAGCTGCCCCTCAAATGATTCTTTTAAGGGGTTTTGCTTCTAAATATTTTTGGTACAAATTATTTTAATTTATGGATTAATTGGATATAATTTGACCTACCTAATTTGATATTGAGCTCAAAGATAAAAGACTGATGCTCTTTACTTCTTCAAAACACAAGAATTGTTCAATCTTATTAGTAATAAAATATTATACCTTTTACATTCAACTACTCTGTTTACTCAATTAAGGGAAATGAGTTATATAACTTTTTCAAAACTTTCTTCACTCCTCTAATTTCTATATACTTAAAATTATTCTCTAAACAGTTTAGTCCCTCCTTTGAACCTTGATTAAAATCCCTTACTAAAACTGCACCTGTCTTATTCCTTTCCTATTCAGATCCAACATTTCTTGCAGCCCCATCATTCTAAATAGCCTATATACCACCCAAAGTATCACTTTAATTGCTAATCAATAACCCCAAAGATTCCAGGTTTAAAAGAAGACTGTCCCATTTAAGCACAGTATCTTAGCACATTGCTTTATCCAAGTATGTCAGACATTACTTAACCCATGATACAAATTGGTAAGCTGGAATAAGTTCTTATGGTTAAATAAAATCCCTGATTTATGCAGTTTGTATCAGTTACAGGGGCAGCTGGGTGGCTCAGTGGATTGAGAGCCAGGCCTAGAGACTGGAGGTCCTAGGTTCAAGTCCGGCCTCGGACACTTCCAGCTGTGTGACCTTGGGCAAGTCACTTGACCCCTATTGCCCACCCTTACCACTCCTGGGCCAAGGACGGTCCCTAGCCCGGATGAAAAAGGAGGAGGGTTGGGCGTGGGGCTAGCAACCCCACCGTGTAAAAACTATATCTGCTAAAGAAACTGCAACCTAAAGTAGGGGGAGCTGGGCTAGCTCAGTGGATTGAGAGCCAGGCTAGAGAGGAAAGGTCCTAGGTTCAAAACCCGGGCTCAGACACTTCCCAGCTGGGTGACCCTGAGTGACTGTGTGACCCATTGCCTACTGGTTGTGGCCCTATGCTCCTAGAATGGAGTCCCAGGTTAAAAACAAAACAAAACAAAACAAAACAAAACAAAACAAAACAAAACAAAACAACACTGATTTTTATATTCAACCAATACAATCATTCTTATTCTAAGATATAAGATACTTCTAAGATATATATTCTAAGATATAAGATACTATATTTTAATAGTATTCCAAGTAAATTCATAAATGTTACATCTTACATTTACAGATTTAAACTTTCTCCTTTTTTTAACGTCAGTATTCTAAATAAGTGAATGAGCTTGTAAACACTTTTCCATGACTATGAAAAATCTTAAGTGCTTGTATGGGATGAAACTGTGCATTATCCCCCAGCATACATTAATTAGAGTTAGTAATCATAGATTGGCAAATTCCTTTAGAAAATGTTAGGTACACTTCAGAAGGAAGATACGAATCTCTCCTTATTAAGAGTAGAGAAATCCCCTCTCCAAGCAGCTTCATATATATACATAATTATACAACTTCTATTCACTTTTCTAATGTGGCCAAAGCCCACTCTGTAGAGAGCCATAAATAAACAGTTTAATCAGTAAATCCTATATCCAGCTATAGCTGATGATTCTAACTAACTGATAACTCCTTTCATTATTAAAAGTTTTAATAATGTGTAATAAATCATTTTAATTTAAAGAAAAGGGGGAATTATGTGGGAAGCCAATAAGAGAATAGATAAAAATCTAGGCCTCCTCTTTTGACCCCTTTTGTGATCCTTGTGATTTCTTGTTGAAAAGTATTGTAGCCTTATTGAAAAGCTTTAAGTTCCTAGCAAACCTGTATTTAAGAGGTTAACACTTTTCCCCTTTGGCCAGGAATGCAGCTGCCTGGTACAGCCAAGCCCAAAACCTTTGCAAGGGCATTTCAACCCTGAGAAAATATTCCCCAACTTGGCTTTCTGATATGGGCCTCTCCTGAGCTCCCCACAAACTCCTCCTGAAGCCTCCCTGGCAGGCCTGACTGACCTGTCCAAAGCCTGAGGCCTGGAGCTCAGCAGCAGAGCCTGTCCCTGGGCCCTCCTTGGAGCTAGGGGACCCCCGCCATCCCCGATGAGGGGAGAGGAAGGAATGGCAGCGCCTGGGCCTGTCTGGCTGCAACCTGGGCCGCTCCTTCAGGCAGGGCTACTGAGGCTGGAAAGCCTAGAACAGGGTGGATGGGGGGCAGCCAGGGAGGACCCTGGAGCTCCCCCTGAGGACAAGCAGGGATGGAGCCCCTGGAGGCCTGGCAGAGACACAGCTCTGAGTTCTGCTGGATTCCAGCCTGGGGGAGCTTGGCCAGAGCTGGGGATGGGCTGCACTTACCTTGGAGGGGGACTCTGGGTCCCGGGGGCCATTCCCGCTGGCTCCGGGCTCTCTGCTTGGGGGAGGCCCAGAAGGGAAAAGGAGGGTTTTTAGCAGAAGGAAAGGGCTGGGCATGGAGGGCAGGGCTGGAAGGGCTGCTGAGAAGGGCTCCAGCCAGGCTCCTTCCTCTCCCCTTTCTTCAATAAAGGCTTCATTTTCTCTGCTGGCATCTAGCTAAGTCTCCTGTCAGTTCATTATAATGATTCCCAAAGTGGGCACTACTGCCCTCTGGTGGGTGCTGCTGCAATCCTGGGGAGCGGTGATGGCCACACTTTTCTGTGAGTTCAATAAATAGTTTCATAACTTCCAGGGGGCGCCAAGTAATATTTTTTCTGGAAAGGAGGCAGTAGGCCAAAAAAGTTTGGGAACCACTGGCTCACTAGAATGATTTCTGGGGGGGGGGGTTCAAGTTCGCCCCACTAATTCCATACATGCTTAACTCAACTACCTCTTCCTTCTATAAAGATGGTAATAAATTTCTAATATTACAGATTATTGAATTAATGCATTTAATTCAGCACTTAGTAATTCAAGATTGTCTCTCATCCAGTTTACTAGCTAAAGTTAATTGCTTGTTGATCTCAAAACAACTTTTACCTCCCAGTGTTGATAACAGGGCTTGATCTTTGTCTAAACTGATGACCCTGACACATCTCTTATCAACAGATTGGGTATTTTAATAAGGGATGATTCCATTTAGAAATTATTTTCAAAAGTAAAAACATAGGTCAAGTCTTATTTTAATTTACCAGGATGGAGACCAATCATGATATGTTTAACAATTGGAAACCCTTTTAAAGACTGGGGTTAACACTATGATTCCTTGAAGATATTAAATCTAAGGATTTCTGTCTTTAAATTCATTCAAATATTTTATTCAATTAAACGTCAACAATGAAAGAATCCCTCACAATATTAAACAAGAGACTTCTTTGGGTAGGTATAACACTACATCAAAAAGTTAAAATCTTCATATGGGAAGAAGCTTCAAAGACTTTACCCTACTTTTTTCTATTCATTTCTTCAAAGATACAAACTTAATCTCTTCTCTATCAAGTGTCTGATTCATGTTACAAATTCTGTTGTATGAAGAAGAAAGTATCATTTGAATCTCTTTTTGGCTAAGACTCACATATATTTTTCTCTACTTTTGCCATTATAGGTTGATATTTACAATAAAAGAAGAGTAAATAGGAGCATGATGTGACTATGGTCAAGTATACAGAAAATGTGCAAGATTGAAAGTGACTCTATAATACTTCCTAAGATAATTAACAGAAAAACTTATTCCTAAACTGCATCAAAACAGAAATTTAAACATAGTACTGACCCAAGAAAGATGATCAGAAATCTAAAATTTAACCACAGAACCATCACATTTAGGGATGGTTATTAATAAAAGTAATTATTAGTGAACTTATTAAAAACATGATCTTAAGAAACCCCTGAGGTAAGGGAAAAGGAAAAGGAAAAGGGAAAGGAAAGGAACCTCAATCTGTGTGCCCCAAGTGAGTAAGTTCTTCACTGGCAAGACGATTTAACTCATGTTTTCTCTTTTACTGTCTGGCCTATTGTAAAATATGCTGCTCTATAAACTTTGGACATTTTCAAAAGAGATCTTTGCTCTCCACACCTGCCCTCCCAGACGGATGCAAGTCATTCCCTCTAAGGTCATAAGGAGGTCAAAAGATGCCAATTAAGGGGGCAGCTGGGTAGCTCAGTGGATTGAGAGCCAGGCTCAGAGATGGGAGGTCCTAGGTTCAAATCTGGCTTCAGACACTTCCTAGCTGTTGACCCTGGGCAAATCACTTCACCCCCATTGCCTACCCTTACCACTCTTCTGCCTTGGAGCCAATACACAGTATTGACCCCAAGATGGAAGGTAAGGGTTTAAAAAAAAAAGGAGGAGAGTGCTGAGCCCTGAACCTCTGCAGCCCACTCCGGGCCACCAAAAGCAATAACATCCCTGCTCAACTGAGCCTAAGTGGCTGCTGGTGTTTCAGGGCAGCTGCCACAGCCCATTTACAGGGAGCCCAATATCTTCCACCCACTGTCTGCATCCTAGAAGAAAGCTGGCCATGGTTAAATTCATTTCTATAAAACATAACCAGGCAGGGCAGAGCCAGGGGTCCCCCAGGTCAGATGGCTGCCCTGTCCCTGACTGGCCTTTCAAGAACAAGAAGGGCTCTTGGATGCCACCTTCCTGCCAGGCCCTGCCTCACTCGCTCCCCAGCTCCCATCCAGGCCTGCTCTCCTCCCTGGGGCAGCTCTCCTCAGCCAGACCAGCCCCTCTGCCCACCCTGGTGCCAGCCCCTCCCAGGCTCTTTCCTCCTGGGGCTGGGGAACCCCAATCCTGTCTGTCACCCCCTCATTCTCCAGCACCTACCCCTGAGGCCTCCTGTAGCCAGTGGGGAATGGCTGTCAGCAGGGAATGTGGGGGAGAACCTCAGTGTCTGCCCTGGAGGCTGCCTTTGCAGTGAGGACAGAACAAGGTGCTGGATGTCCTGAGCAGCCCCTGCCCTGCCCCCGGCCCTCACCTGCTTCTTTTTACTCTGTCTAATGAGGCACAAAGGCCTGGCCAAGGCTGAGCCCCTGCCTGAGCCCCTGCCTGAGCCAGGAAGCAGCCCCGAGTCCTCTGGCCTGGAGGAAGGAGCCTGGCTGGAGCCCTTCTCAGCAGCCCTTCCAGCCATGCCCAGCCCTTTCCTTCTGCTAAAAACCCTCCTTTTCCCTTCTGGGCCTCCCCTGAGCTCCCCACAAACTCCTCCTGAAGCCTCCCCGGCAGGCCTGACTGACCTGTCCAAAGCCCGAGGTCTGGAGCTCAGCAGCAGAGCCTGTCCCTGGGCCCTCCCTGGGGCTGGGGGACTCCCGGCCATCCCCGATGAGGGGAGAGGAAGGAATGGCAGCGCCTGGGCCTGTCTGGCTGCAACCTGGGCCGCTCCTTCAGGCAGGGCTACTGAGGCTGGAAAGCCCAGAACAGGGTGGATGGGGGGCAGCCAGGGAGGACCCTGGAGCTCCCCCTGAGGACAAGCAGGGATGGCGCCCCTGGAGGCCTGGCAGAGACACAGCTCTGAGTTCTGCTGGATTCCAGCCTGGGGGAGCTTGGCCAGAGCTGGGGATGGGCTGCACTTACCTTGGAGGGGGGCCTCTGGGTCCCGGGGGCCATTCCCGCTGGCTCCGGGCTCTCTGCTTGGGGGAGGGGTTACTGGGGAATGAAGGGGAAGCTGGAGGAGGAGACAGGCATCAGGTACGGGAGGGGGGTAGCGTGCAGACATCTCTTCAGTGCCCAAAATGAGGCTCCTCCCAAGGCATGTGGGCACAGGAACCGCCTCCTCCTCCAGTGCTCCCAGACCAGGCTCACGTTGTCTGCTCCTCCCCTTGGCCTGTTCTGACCAGGATGTCCTCCTTGGGGAAGGGCCCCCGACCAGCCCCTCCCCATCCTGTGACTGCGCCCCCCTACCCCAGCCGCCTCCCGGCTCCGGGTACAGACTAAGCCGGGCACTTCCGTGTTTGTCCCTTTTCTGTGGGCCTTTAAAGTAAGAGACAGCCCCTCCCCCAACAAGCCTTACACGGGCGCCTCTCTGGTTCCAAAAGCACAAGAAGTTTAGAAACCCGGAACCGGTGCACTGAGGTCTTCCCGCCCCCCAGGAGTTCCGGAGCAGAAAGTCTCAGTCGCCAGAGCTGGGAGCCTGGGTTGCGGCTGCCCACGGCCTCCCC
>NC_058130.1:792676381-792691125 GCF_016433145.1 Gracilinanus agilis | reverse complement strand
AGGAGAAGGAGAAGGAGAAGGAGAAGGAGAAGGAGAAGGAGAAGGAGAAGGAGAAGGAGAAGGAGAAGGAGAAGGAGAAGGAGAAGGAGAGATAGTTGAGAGATTATCATCAGGAAACATGTCTGCAGGCAAAAAGATCAGGGAAGAGGACAACAGATCAGAGGGAGAGGGCTGAAGAAAGAAGACATCATACCAGGATCACATAGGAAGAACAGCAGACTGGACGTTAACAGGATGATAGACGTTTTATACAAGGATCTGCTATAGGAAAGGATAAAGGATTGATTTGTATTTAAATATGTAAGGTTTTGTATCATGTTGCAAACAAAACATGTTCACTATAGTTACATGCATCAGTACATATTACGGCCCTGAAAGAGGAAGATAGAAGAAGAGAGACAACAGACAATATGAGAAGAGGAATATCTGAAAATTTGGTGAGTATAATTGCATCCAACATATACATTTAGGACACATTATTAAAAAGATATTGACATTAGCTCTGTGAGGTCTTACCTGGATGAAATATACTGGGGATATTTCACTCAGATATCATCAGGACACACATACGATTATACAGATTTTTTTGTTTGGGGTTTTGTTTTTTAGTATTACCGGAGGGAGGTAATTTTCTTACACACACATGCACATATTTGTAACATATTTTGTATATATATTTGTAATATTTTGTATATAGAATTGTATTATAGTTTAATGTAGGGTAAATGGCTGTGTAAATAGGTGTGTAAAATATGTAAATAGTGTAAATTTTGTATAGGTTTTGTAAATTCTTGTATATTTATATATATTTGAGTGTGAATAGTTGCACAAGTGCAAAAAAAGTTGTATTTTATAATCTGTAAATATTAGTTAATTTGTACAGAAAATTTTGTGCATGCTTGTGAATATATGCATAGTTAAAGGTTCCAAGGATAGGATTTTTTAAGGATAAAACACATAGTTTTCAGTGTTCTGTAGACAGTCTTGTTTTCTGTATTTGAATAAGGTTTAGCCTAAAGAAAAGTTTTGTTTTGTTTTCATTGTTTCAACTAGGAGTTTTAAGATACATTTTGTATGAGTTTTTGCATGGATAAACATAGTTTTGTGTAATGTAAAATCATATGCTACATTGTGTTGTTTGTAACTTTATCTTTACTATTTTTGTTACATTCTATATGTTGAGTTTTACTATTGTTACTGCAACTTTTGTATTTGTTTTCTTTTATGTAATTGCTTATTGTAAATCCCTTTTTCCTTAAATTCCTTAGTGTAAGGTAGTTGTTAGAGAGATTATAGATAGATGTCTTAGAAAAGAACTGTTTTTTGTGGGATTAGATAGGTAAAATAGAATGGGTTTAGAATAAGGAGGGATTTATATAGTGATGAACATAGGACAAATCTGTAGATTTGGTCAGATGCTCAGAGGATGAAATGTAGGAATGTAGGTAAAGGAATAGAGTAAATTTCATGGATTAGCTTTAAGAGGTGTAAAAAGAGGCTCCTACAGTGTGGGAGTTGGGTGATGGAGAGGTCAAAGTGGAATCTCTTACCTTCAAGTCACCACAGGAGTCCTCCTTATATGTGGGGGTTATTTGTTGATGGCTTTACTTGATGGAGTGACTTGATTTATTTGTGTTGCCATGTACTTGATAGGGGAAAGGCTTCTCAATTGATTGAGGTATATCTTATCTGTCTATGATGCTGCTAGCCAGACATAACCAGAAAAACCTCTCCCTCACCAACCACTCTCCCTTTCAAGTGAAATCAGCTTCAATATGGAGAATCATCCAAAAATAGGCAGCAGACTTGTTCACTCCCTGATAACTTTATTGAATGAACCAGAAACGCTATCTGACTTAATAACTTGACTTTAATAACAGGATTTATATGAGAGAAAGAATGAGGGTTAAGGGAAAAGTGTGAATAGGATGGATAGATGTTTCTTCACTGAAGCCTAAGAGTCCTTGGCCCAGCTAGGGCTAAAGACCCCAAACTGAGTTTCTCTCTCCCTTCCCCACTAAAACCCTTTTATTCCTAACTATTTTATAGTATATTAGAAGTAACTAGAGGGAGTATTGTAAAGGAAAGATGAGAGTAAACAGTTGTAGAAGACAGGCTCTCATAAGAGTCTCTGAATCTCTCAGTTGATGTTGTAATGTAGAATCAGATTCGGCAGGAATCAAATATGGCCACAGCCGAAGTATTCTAGGGACAGGATGAGTTTGGATGTGTCTCCAGTGCAGGCTGGATCAGGAGCTGCAGATATCACCTCCTTCTCCACCACGGCTCCCAAATCTAACTCCCCACTTGCTTGGGGGTTCCCCTTTTATCCTCTTGGTTCCAATTGTCCTTCTTCAGGGGTTCAACCAATCCTCCTTCTTGGGGTTCTGCAAGTCAACAACACAAGTTGACAATGGTGAACCAAGCTGCATCACTGGGAATCTCTCATATTATTGCAGCTGGCCTCAGGACCACTGCATGGCAGTTCTTCACGAAGTTATTTACTGCCCTTAAATCTTGTACAAATCTCCACTGTATGTTGCCCTGGGCATCACTTTTGGGCTTCTTGATGGGCATAATAGGGCTATTGTATTCTGAGATAGTTGGCACCAGTATGTCTTGCTCTAACAGGCTCTTTATTAGTGGTCTTATACCCTCTGTGGCTTCTTTGCTTAGTCTGTATTGTGGTATCTTTGGAGAAGTGCCCTCTTTCACTTCTTTCTTGCCTGGAGTTGCTGATTTTAAAATCCCTACATCTGTAGAATGTTTTGCCCACACCTCTTCAGGAATATCTTTGGGGATTTCAAAGATAGTTCCTACATTAGGTTCATTCTCATCATCTTCCAATTGTCCCAGGAATAACAATGGATGATACTTGACAGATTGCTTTGGCAGATATAGGAAGATTTGTCCTGACTGATCGCATTGTATGGTCGCCCCAATCTTACACAAAAAGTCACACCCCAAAAGATTCAAGGAACATCCAGGAATCAGCAGAAATGTATGGCCTATGCTGAGTTGGTCTATCTTTATCATTTTTTATTTTAGTTTTGGCACTCTCTCTATTTGCCCTGTGGCACCCTTTACTTGTACAGACCCTGTTATAGTGCTGTTCTCTGGTGATGAATTCAGAACATATCTTGTGGCACCAGTGTCAATCAGAGCAGGATAGATTTGTTTTCTCACTTTTATCATCACTAGTGGTTCCTTGTTTTCTGTATTTTGATTGACAGGTATAAGTGGAGCTTCTATGTCAATACATCCTAAGTTCTATTCCTGGTGTTGACCAGCTTCTGTTTGCTCTGGCAGTCCTAATCTTGTGGAGAGATTAGTGATTCCTTGGTTTGAGAATCTCCCTTGAAGTGGACTATTTTCCCTGAGGTACAGAGACCATCTGCCTGTGATCCATCTCCCAGAAATCCACTTGGCCAAGTAATTCCAAAAGTCTTGTCACCTGGGACATTGGGTTATCTAGTGAAGCCAATTCCAGGTTTTAGGTAAGGGCTCAAATACACCTGTGAGTCCTTCCCTCTTCCTCTTTTTGTTAATCTATATCAAGTAGGTTAGTTTATAGTCAGAGAGCTTTGGGTCTTAGATAAGAGCAGGGACATATAAGAAGGGCTTTAGAAGACCAAAAGAGTGAATTCCATGGGGGGCATAGATTTGGGGAGGAGCTATAGCTGGATAGATTTAGGACTGTATTTATCATTTCCCTAACTTCAATAAACTTGCTTTTAATAATTTTAAGGGTCGTGTTTTACAGGCCCGAGGGAGGTTCCTAAATGGGGTTTATCATCTCCCATCCATCTAGGAAGGATTTTTATTTCAACAGGATAAATGAACTAGTGTAGGGCAGGTTATGAGGAATCTAACAGGATGAAATTAGTCCAGAAATTAGTCCATATAAATCATTTAAAAATCATTCAAAAATTTAAAAAATTCAAGTTCAAAGTACTCATCATCAATAACATAGAAGAGAGCATACTGGGATATCTTATGAAAAAAGTATCATATTGGACTCAAATTAAAATAGTAGCCAATATTCTGGGAAGATGGCAGCTTAGATGAAGCAAATCTTAAGACCTCAGCACCCTTTCGACACTGAGATAGAAAACAAAGCACTTCAAGAAGAAAGAGGACCAAATCTAACAACAGGATAGAGCAGGGGGATCCTACTGCTGGACAGCTCAAGAGGTAGGCCAAGAAAAAGGCTTGAATCCTTGAACTGTAGGGTCTGAGGGTATAGAAGGGGAATCCCAGGACCCCTCCCCCACAGGCTGTGCAGAGTCTCCAGTGGCCCCTGAAATCTTCACACAGGCAAACACACCAGCCTGGTGAGAGGGCCTTGCTGGCACTGGACTCAAGGAGTTGAACATTGTGATAATTAGATTAAGTCTACACTGCCAATCTTTAGATTTAATTACCAAAGGTGCGAACACCTCTAATTCTGGGAGGTCCATACCCCATATGTGCTAGAGTGGGTGACAAATCAGAATCAACTGACTGCCCCCTAGGCGGTACTATGAGAAGCATCTATTGTGATTGGACATGCAAATTAGGAGGGAGGTACAGGAAGTGACACATAAGTGACCCCTTTAAAAAGAGGGAGTTGAGTGAGTGAGAGAAGCTTCTGGTGAAGAGTAAGGCTGACGAAGGAGCTCTTCTGGTCCATGAAGGAGTTCTGGCTGGAACACTGAGACCTTGGTGAGACTACTTCAATATCTTCACTTTCCTTATTTCCTCTTTCTCTCCTCAATTGTTAATAAACTTTCATAAAAGCAAATTTCGATTTGATATTATTCTTAATTGAGGATTGATAATAGTTCAATCCTCTGGCAACCATCTTTTAATATATTGAACCCATAAAACCCCTTTCCCCCTCCTTACAACATGGACACCAGGGATAGAGGAGAAAGGCAGAGAAACACAGCAAAAACACTTGGAAGATGGCATCTTAGATGGAGCACTTCAGAGCTATGTCCTTTACCACACCAAGATAGAGAACAAAGTGCTTTGAGAGGAAAGAAAACCAGGTCTAACAGCAGGACAGAGAAGGGGGACCCTATGCTGGACAGCTTAGCAAAAACACTCCATCTAGCCTGCCTTTTTTTCTCTCAAGGTTTTAGCCTCGGGACACATTAAATGCTACAGATTAACCCAGTACAGGCTTAATCCCATCAATTGGACAGACAAGAAGTCTTCAGAGGGCAGTGAAACTCCAACACCCCTCCACCATAGACTGCAGAGAGAGAAACCACAAACCTCCATTGCCAGTTGGGGGAAAATCTTTCATCAAAAATCATTAAATACATCTGGTCAAACTAGCAGAACAGAAAAGGAAAAAATATGAGTAAACAACAGAAAAAGAGAAAAGAAATGACAATTGACACCTTCTTTCAAGGAAGTGAAAAGAGAGCAAATGAAATAGAAATAGAAGAAGAGGAAGAAGTTCCAGTGAATTGGACGCAGGCTTTGGAAGATCTCAAAATTCAATTATCTCAAGAACTTCAGGAACTCAAAAAGCAATCAAGAGAGGCAAGAGAGGCTGAAGACAATTTGGAAAATGAAATACATGAACTAAAACAAGAAAATAAGTCTTCAAAGCCAAAATTGACCTGCTCAAAAATGAAGCAAAGAAGGCAAAAGATGATCTACAAAGAAAATCAGACCAGAAGGAGAAGGATGACTAAAAAGCCAGGGATGAAATTCAGGCTTTAAAAATTAGAACTCAACAACTAGAAGCAAATGATTTCACAAGGCAGCAAGAATATATAAAACAAAATTTAAAAACATGAAAAATTTGAGGAGAATACGAAACACCTCATTGACACAAAGATCTTAAAAACAGATCTCGAAGAGACAATGTAAGAATTTTCGGTCTATTGGAACATCATGACAAAAGAAAAAGCTTGAACATCATCCTACAGGAAATTATCCAAGAAAACTGCCCTGACATTCTCGAACAAGAAGGAAAAGTGGAAATTGAAAGAATCCACAAATCACCTCCTACATTTAATCCACAACTGACAACTTCCAGAAATATTATAGTCAAATTCAAAAACTATCAGACCAAGGATAAAAATATTACAAGCTGCTAAGAAAAAATTATTCATATACCAGGGAACCATAGTTAGTATAACACAGGATTTGGCTGCATCTCCATTGAAGGACTAGAAGGCATGGAATAAAATATTCTGGAAAGCAAGAGGACTGAGACTACAACCAAGAATCAACTATCCAGCAAAACTGACTATATTTTTGCAGGGGAAAGTATGGTCATTGAATAAAATTGAAGACTTCCAAGCATTCATAAAAAAAAAACTGGACTTAAACAGAGAGTTTGATGCCCAAACATATAACTCAAGAGAATCACCTTAAGGTAATTAAGAGTGTGTGTGTGTGTGTGTGTGTGTGTGTGTGTGTGTGTTGGGGAACACGTTTTCTTTAAGGGACCCAATAAGTTCAACCAATTTGTATCACTAGAAGAAAAGAAGATATTGGTAAATATTTAAAAATGTTATTATTATTAACAGGGTAACTAGAAGAAGTTTATTTAGAAGGGAACAGTGACAAAATTGTATAGGATGAAGTGTCGATATATATATATATGTGTGTGTGTGTGTGTGTGTGTGTGTGTGTGTGTGTGTATTTATAAAACTAGAGGGAGGAAAAGGGAATGATATTAAGAGAAATGGGGAAAAAGACAAAATGGAGTAAATTTATATTCCATAAGGAAGCGTGTGGGACAAATAGGGGAGAAGGCCAATACACTGGAAGGGTAAAAAAGATTAGAGAGGAAATACTTAATTCTTAACCTCATTGAAGTTAACTTTAAAAGGGGAGAATAATCAGATCCATTGGAGCAGAGAATTGATTCGCTCCCTATAGAGAAGTAGAACGGTAATAAAAGGACTGGTGGGGAGGGAAGCAACACTAGGGAGGGAGAGGGAGGAGGTGTAGCTTAAAGAGACCCTGAAAAACAATAAGAGGGGAATAAGAAAAGAGGGAGGAGAAAGAAAAGTACAATAAGGGAGGGGATTAGGGGAGCTGTTTATGAACAAAACATTGGTATAGAAGGAAATAGTGAAAGAAGAAAGGGCAGGACAAGGAGATAGAATCATAATGTATGGGAATACATAGTTGATAATTATAACTCTGAATGTGAATGGGATGAACTCAACCATAAAACGGAAGCAAATAGCAGAGTGGATTAGAAATCAAAATCCTACCATATGTTATCTACAAGAAACATGCATGAGACAGGTAGACATACATAGAGTAAAAATTAAAGGCTGGAGCAAAATCTATTGGGCTTCAACTGAGAAAAAGAAGGCAGGAGCTCTAATCATGATTTCTGATAAAGCCAAAGTAAAAATAGAACTGGTTAAAAGAGATAGGGAAGGTAATTATGTCCTAATAAAAGGCAGTATAAACAATGAAGAAATAGCATTACTCAACATGTATGCACCAGATGGTAAAACATCTAAATTTCTAAAGGAGAAACTGGCAGAACTCAAGTAGGAAATAGATGATAAAATTATACTAGTAGGAGACCTAAACCTTCCTCTATCAGATCTAGATAAATCAAACCAAACCATAAATAAGAAAGAGATAAGAGAGGTGAATGAAATCCTAGAAAAATTATAGTTAATTGATATATGTAGAAAAATAAATAGGGAAAAAAGGAATGCACCTTCTTTACAGCAGCACATGGAACATTCACAAAGATTGACCATGTACTAGGGCACAGAAAAATGGCAAACAAATGCAAAAAACCCAGAAATAATAAATGCAACCTTATCAGATCATAATGCAACAAAAATAGTTATTAACAAGGATACATGGAGAGGCAAACCAAAAACTAATTGGAAATTAAATAATAGATTCTCCAAAATAAGTTTGTGAATTGGCAAATCATAGAAACAATTAATAATTTCATTGAAGACAATGACAATGATGAGACTTTTTACCAAAGCCTATGGGATGCAGCCAAAGCAGTACTATGGGGAAAATTTACATCATTGAGTGCATATATTAAAAAATTATGGAGTGTAGAGGTTAATGAATTAGGCATGCAAGTTAAAAAACTAGAAAGCGAACAAATTAAAAATCCCCAGATGAAAACTAAATTAGACATACTAAAAATCAAAAGAGAAATTAATAAAATCAAAAGTAAAAGAACTATTGAATTAATAAATAAGGCTAGAAGCTGATACTTTGAAAAAAACAGATAAAATAGACAAAGTACCGGTAAATCTAATAAAAATAGGAAAGAAGAAAACCAAATTAACAGTATCAAAGATGAAAAGGGAGACCTCACCACCAATGAAGAGGAAATTAAGGTAATCATTAAAAAATATTTTGCCTAATTATATGGCAATAAATGTAGCAATCTAGGTGATATGGACAAATATTTACAAAAATATAAATTGCCTAGATTAACAGCAGAAGAAATAGAATACTTAAATAATCCCATGTCAGAAAAGAAATTGGACAAGCCATCAAAGAACTCCGTAAGGGAAAATAGCGAGGGCCTGATGGATTCACAAGTGAATTCTGTCAAACATTCAAAGAACAAATAATCCAAATACTATACAAATTATTTGACATAATAAGCATAATAAGAAAAGAAGGAGTACTACCAAATTCCTTTTATGACACTAATATGGTACTGATTCCAAAGCCAGGCAAACCAAAAAAACAGATAAAGAAAACTACAGACCAATCTCCCTAATGAACATATATGCAAAAATCTTAAACAGAATACTAGCAAAAAGACTCCAGCAAGTGATAATGAGGGTTATCCATCATAATCAGGTGGGATTTATACCAGGAATGCAGGGATGGTTCAACATTAGGAAAACCTTCCACATAATTGACCATATCAACAAGGTAATGAACAAAAATCACATGATTATCTCAATAGATGCTGAAAAAGCCTTTGACAAGATACAAAATCCTTTCCTATTGAAAACACTAGAAAGTATAGGGATAAAATGACTTTTCCAAAAAATAATAAATAGTATAAATCTAAAACCATCAATAAGCATCATATGCAATGGGGATAAATTAGAAACCTTCCCAATATGATCAGGCGTGAAACAGGGATGCCCATTATGATTTCTATTATTTAACATTGTACTAGAAACACTAGCAGTAGCAATTAGAGAAGAAAAAGAAATTAAAGGTATCAAAATAGGCAATGAGGAGACTAAGCTGTCACTCTTTGCAGATGATATGATGGTCTACTTAAAAAATCCTAGAGAATCAACTAAAAAGCTAGTAGAAATAATCCACAACTTTAGCAAAGTTACAGGATACAAAATAAATGCACATAAATCATCAGCATTTCTATATATTTCCAACACATCACAGCAGCAAGACTTAGAAAGTGAAATACCATTTAAAATCAACCTAGAAAATATTTATAGCCGTGCTTTTTGTGGTGGCAAAAAACTGGAAAACAAGGGAATGCCCTTCAAATGGGGAATGGCTGAACAAATTGTGGTATTTGCTGGTGATGGAATACTATTGTGCTCAAAGGAATAATAAACTGGAGGAATTCCATGTGAACTGGAAAGACCTCCAGGAATTGATGCAGAGTGAAAGGAGCAGAGCCAAAATAACATTGTACACAGAGACTGATACACTGTGGTAAAATCAATTGTAATGGACTTCTGTACTGGCAGCAATGCAATGACCCAGGACAATTCTGAGGGATTTGTGAGAAGGAACACTACCCACATTCAGAGGAAGAACTGCAGGAGTAGAAACAAAGAAGTAAAACAACTGCTTGAACACATGGGTTGATGTGGACATGGTTGGGGATGTAGACACTAAATGACCACACCAATGCAACAATCAATAATATGTAAATAGTCTTGACTGATCACACAGGTTAAAACCAGTGGAAATGCGAATTGGATACAGGGAGGGGTGTTGAAGGGGGGGTAAAGAGGAAAGTAAAAACAGGAATCATATAACAATGGAAATTTTTTCTAAAAAAATATTTAAATCTGAAAAAAAAATAAAATCACCCTAGACATAATAAAATACTTGGGAATGTATCTACCAAAACAAACACAGGAATTATACAAACACAATTACAAAACACTTTCCAAACAATTAAAACTAGATCTAAACAACTGGAAAAACATCTATTGCTCATGGGTAGGATGAGCTAACATAATAAAAATGACCATTCTACCCAAATTATTGTATTTATTTAGTGCCATACCTATCAAACTACCAAGAAAAAATTTTACTGAATTACAAAAACTATAACGAAGTTCATTTGGAAGAACAAATGATCAAGAATATCAACGGAAATAATGAAAAAAACATGAAGGAATGTGGCATAGCAGTACCAGATATTAAATTATACTATAAAGTAGTGGTCATCAAAACAATATGGTACTGACTAAGAGACAGAAGGAAGGATCAGTGGAATAGACTTGGTGTAAATGAAGTCAGCAAGACAGTCTATGATAAACCCAAAGAGCCCAACTTTTGGGACAAAAATCCACTACTTGACAAAAAATGCTGGGAAAATTGGAAAATGATATGGGAGAGATTAGGTTTAGATCAACATCTCACACCCTACACCAAGATAAATTCAGAATGGGTGAATGACTTGAATATAAAGAAACTATAAGTAAATTAGGTGAATATTAAAATCGTATACTTGTCAGATCTCTGGGAAAGGAAAGATTTTTAAGCCAAGCAAGAGTTAGAAAAAATTACAAAAATGTAAAATAAATAACTTTGATTACATTAAATTAAAAAGGTTTTATACAAACAAAAACAAGGCAACCAAAATCAGAAGGGAAACAACAAACTGGGGAAAAATCTTTATAACCAAAATCTCTCACAAATGTGAGAGATTACTCTAAAAAATTACTCAAATATACAAGGAGCTAATTCAATTGTACAAAAAATCAAGCCATTCCCCAACAGATAAATGGGAAAGGGACATGAATAGGCAATTTTCAGATAAAGAAATCAAAAGTATCAATAAGTACATGAGAAAGTGTTCTAAATCTCTAATAATTAGAGAAAGGCAAAATCAAAACAACTCTGAGGTATCACCTCACACCTAGAAGATTGGCTTAGATGATAGCAGGGGAAAGAAATGAATGTTGGAGGGGATATGGCAAAATTGGGACATTAATGCATTGCTGGTGGAGTTGTGAATTTATCCAACCATTGTGGATGGCAATTTGGAACTATGCCCAAAGAGCACTAAAAGAATGCATGCCCTTTGATCCAGCCATACCATTGCTGGGTTTTTACCCCAAAGAGATCATAGGGAAAAAGACAAGTACATAAATATTTATAGCCATGCTCTTTGTGGTGGCAAAAAAACTGGAAAATGAGGGAATACCCTTCAACTGGGGAATGGCTGAATAAATTGTGGTATATGCTGGTCATGGAATACTATTGTGCTCAGAAGAATAATAAACTGGAGGAATTCCATGTGAACTGGAATGACCTCCAGGAACTGATGCAGAGTGAAAGGAGTAGAACCCGGAGAACATTGTACACAGATACTAATACACTGTGGTAAAATTGAGTGTAATGGACTTCTGTACTAGTAGCAATGAAATGATCCAAGACAATTCTGAGGAATTTATGGAAAATAACGCTACCCACGTTTAGAGGAATAACTACAGGAGTGGAAACAGAGAAGAAAAACAACTGCTTGAACACATGTGTTGATGTGGACATGATTGGGGATGTAGACCCAAAATGACCACCCTAGTTACATTATCAATCATATGGAAATACATCTTGATTGATAACACATGAAGAAACCAGTGGAAATGCGCATCGGCTATGTGGAAGGGGGTGAGTTGGGAGGGTGGAGAGTAAGAACATGAATCATGTAACCATGGAAAAATTTTTTTCTAAAAAAAATTGTAGCAAAACATAAATTGTTTCCACATCTGAATTATGAGTGGTTTGATTAGTATTATACAGGCAGCTAGGTGGTACAGTGGATAGAGCACTGAGTCTGGAGTCGGGAAGACCTGCGGAAAAACTGGCTTCAACTACTTTCTAGATCTATGACCTTGGGAAAGTCATTTAATCATGTTTGACTCAGTTTTCTAATCTGTAAAATGACCTGCAGATGGAAATGACAAACCACTCCAGTATTTTTGAAAAAAAAAAAACTCAAATGGGATCATGAAGAATCAGACAAAATTGAAATGACTGAACAAAAACGAGTTGAATAAGAGAGGTGAAGGTTCCACATTGTTCTTTCCAGGTTAGATGAAATCTAGGCCATTGTTTTCATATCTGGGCATTACAGAGATTACTGCAATTTAGAGGTGGATGGAATCTTGAAGATCATTTACTCTACTCTCATAAACTTTACTGAAGAAGTAACTGAAGCCCAGAGGGAATAAATGAATTCAAGTTTCCAGGGTTAATAACTAAAAGAGCTAAATTTGCAAACCAAGCTACCATCTTCTCCTTGACACTCTTCTCTCTAGGATTCTGTGTCACTACTATTTTCTCGATTTATTTTTTATATGTAAGAAAAGTCCTTCTCAGTCCCCTTTCATCCATCTTCTAGCTATTGACTAGAGCTCTGTTCTGAGCCCTTTTCTTTCCCCCCTCCATACTGTTTCACTTGTTGATCTCATCATTTCCATGGATTTAATGATCATCTTTATTATGCTGATGATTCTCAGATGTACTTATTCAGACCATGACTTTCTCTTGGAATCTGCTGCCTTGCTTCCCCAACTACTTATTGGATAATAAGCTACTTGGAGGTTAGGACCATCTTTCTTTTTTGTATTTGTATTCCTAACAGTCACTGTGGTTCAGTCAAAAGTAGGTGCTTACTGAGGGGGTTCCAGGTTAAGATGGCGGCAGAGTAAGAAGCAGCACTTAACCTCTCCTGACCGAAACACACAAAACTCCTCAAGGGGACATAAAAACATGTCCAGACGAACGGAGGAACCCCCACAACAGGGCACAGCGTGGAAGGTACGTGGAATCGAGGCATTTCCGTGCTATAAAGGGGTGAAACAGCCCTCACGAAATTGCGGGCTGAGCAACCACCCCACCCCCACCCCCTCCACACACATCTATAGCTCCGAAGCCAGCTAAAAAGAAATAGAGGTAGTTTGGGGCACCCATCGAGTCATTGGCAGCTCAGGGGCCTGTTCCTGAGAGCAGCAAGACTTAGGACCCCATTAAGCCAAAATACGCAGGCGAAATCTGAGCGCGGGAGCAGGACGCAGGGTGCAGAGCGCAGGCTGAAATCACAGGCACTGCGGAGGCGTGGGTGGAGGCAGACACAGCCAGGAACTAAAGCCTAAGTGGGGAACCAGTGTGGACGGGTGTACGACTGTGGAAGCAGCGCCCTGAGACTTGTAAAGAAACCTCCAGCAGAGGATCAAGCAAGGGGGTCCACCAGGGGGCTTGACCTTGGAAAAAACCAGAACTCAGACCTCAGGAGCCAATAGATCGCGGACAGACACTGAGCGCGAGGATAAATCTGAGAAGCTGCTGGGCTAACAATGGCTACTCAGTCTCAGGAAGTTCAGAAGAGGAAGAATAACAACAAGAAAAAGAAGTCTTTAACACTTGACAGCTTTTACACAGAGAAAATCCAGACAACCGAGCAAACAGAGGAGGAGAACAAACAAGCATCCGGACCCTCCTCAAATAAGGAAAACTCCTCACAAGCTATCGAAGAGTTCAAAACGGAGATTTTGAGGAAAATGGAAGAGATCTGGCAAGAAAATAACTGTTTAAAAGGTAGAATCATGCAATTGGAAAGTGAGGCTCAGAAACTGAACACCAGAAATGACCAGATTGAAAAGGAATACCAGAAGATTATGGCCGAAAACCAGAAGATTATGGCCGAAAACCGAAAGATTATAGCCGAAAATCAATCCCTAAAGGCTAGAATTGAGCAAGTAGAAACTAATGATGTCTCAAGACAACAAGAACAAATAAAACAAAGCCAAAAGACTGAAAAAATAGAAGGAAACATGAAATATCTCAATGAGAGAGTGAAAGACCAAGAAAACCGGTCTAGAAGAGACAACATGAGAATAATTGGTCTTCCAGAACAACCAGAAATTAATAGAAACCTGGACTCCATACTAACAGAAATAATTCAGCAAAATTGCCCTGAAGTCCTACAACAGGAGGGCAATATAGACATTGAAAGGATTCATAGAACACCTGTGGTATTCGATCAAGAAAGGAAAACACCAAGAAATATTATTGCAAAATTCAAGAGTTTCCAAGCAAAAGAAAAAATCTTACAAGAAGCCAGAAAGAAACAATTCAAATATCAAGGAGCACCAATCAGGATCACACAGGATCTGGCAGCCTCCACGCTAAAAGACCGCAAGGCGTGGAATACAATATTCAGAAAGGCAAGAGAGCTGGGCCTGCAACCACGGATCAACTACCCATCAAAATTGACTATATATTTCCAGGGGAAAGTATGGGCATTCAACAAAATTGAAGAATTCCAGGTATTTGCACAGAAAAGACCAGGGCTAAATGGAAAGTTTGATATCCAACCACAAAAATCGAGAGAAACCTGAAAAAGTAAATAAGATACAGAGGGGAAAGAAAGAAAACTTATAATTTTTAAATTTGCCTTTTAAAGGGCCTCAGTGAGATCTAATTATCTGTATTCCTATGTAGAGAAATGTTATGTTTAATTCTCTGTAGTGAACTCTATTCACTATTATAATATTCACTATTAT
>NC_058130.1:792574463-792646595 GCF_016433145.1 Gracilinanus agilis | reverse complement strand
ATGTAACCAGCCATTTACTACAACATCCTAGGGGTTTTCTCTACCATTTAACATACCTAACAAGAAAGCTGGATAACATGGAAGCCCAATATAGAGAACTAGTAAAAACAAAAACAGCGTGGCAGGGAATTGTGGAGCAGGAATTGGCAAAGCTAGAGGGGGCAGAAAAGCCTGAGACATGCACTAAACTTGAATTGAAAACAGAGGCACTAGAGTCAAAACCTGCAACCATTTTCCCATTAAAAGAAGTACGTATGGTGGGGGGCGGGGGGGGTCGGGGGGGAGGGGCGAAGAGACGCCGCCGCCGCCGCCGCCGCCGCCGCCGCCGCGGCTGCTGCAGCCTCTGGGAGCCTGGAAAAGGGGAAGCGAGGGCGAGGGAGGGACTCAGTCCCCAGCAAGGCGGCGGCGGGGGTGGCGGCTGAGAAGGCGGCAGGAGGGCAGAGGGAGGCAGCGGCAGGGGCGCTGCTGCTGCTGGTGTTGCTGCTGCTGGTGCTGCTGCTAGAGGTGGCGGTGGCGGAGGAGGAGGAGGAAGAGGCGGCGGCGGCGGCGCAGGAGGAGGCGGCAGGGGCGGGCGGCCCGCACCAGCCATGCCGAATAAAAACAAGAAGGAGAAAGAACCACCAAAATCAGCAAAAAGTGGAAAAAGTACAAAAGAAGGACAAGATACTGTAGAACCGGAGATTTCTAACAAGAAAAACAGCATTATTCTTCCCCAGTCTTCAGTGTCTAAAATAAAACTACCTACTGCACAAACTATAGTGAAGAAAGAAAAGCGCCTAAGTATTTCAAGGTTTAATGCTAGCAATAACAGAGAACTACAAAAACTACCAGCTTTAAAAGATGTACCTCCTGCTGATCAAGAGAAGCTTTTTATCCAGAAGTTACGTCAATGTTGTGTCCTCTTTGACTTTGTTTCTGATCCACTAAGTGACCTAAAGTGGAAGGAAGTAAAACGAGCTGCTTTAAGTGAAATGGTAGAATATATCACACACAATCGAAATGTGATCACAGAGCCTATTTACCCTGAAGTAGTACATATGTTTGCAGTTAACATGTTTCGAACATTACCACCGTCATCCAATCCCACGGGAGCAGAATTTGATCCAGAGGAAGATGAGCCAACACTAGAAGCAGCCTGGCCTCATTTACAGCTTGTTTATGAATTTTTCTTAAGATTTTTAGAATCTCCAGATTTCCAACCTAATATAGCAAAAAAATATATTGATCAGAAGTTTGTGTTGCAGCTTTTAGAGCTGTTTGACAGTGAAGATCCTCGAGAAAGAGATTTTCTTAAAACTACCCTTCACAGAATCTATGGGAAATTCTTAGGCTTAAGAGCTTACATCAGGAAACAGATTAATAATATATTTTATAGGTTTATTTATGAAACAGAGCATCACAACGGCATAGCAGAATTACTGGAAATATTGGGAAGCATAATTAATGGATTTGCCTTACCATTAAAAGAAGAGCACAAGATTTTCTTATTGAAGGTGTTATTACCTTTGCACAAAGTGAAATCACTGAGTGTCTACCATCCTCAGCTGGCATACTGTGTAGTTCAATTTTTAGAAAAGGACAGCACACTTACTGAACCAGTGGTGATGGCACTTCTCAAATACTGGCCAAAGACTCACAGCCCAAAAGAAGTCATGTTCTTAAATGAATTAGAGGAGATTTTAGATGTTATTGAACCATCTGAATTTGTAAAGGTCATGGAACCTCTTTTCAGACAACTAGCCAAATGTGTTTCCAGCCCACATTTCCAGGTGGCAGAGCGGGCACTCTATTACTGGAATAATGAATATATTATGAGTTTAATCAGTGACAATGCAGCAAAGATTCTGCCCATCATGTTTCCATCTTTGTATCGTAATTCAAAGACTCATTGGAATAAAACAATACATGGTTTGATATACAACGCATTGAAACTCTTCATGGAGATGAACCAAAAACTGTTTGATGACTGCACACAGCAATTTAAAGCAGAGAAAATGAAAGAGAAGCTAAAAATGAAGGAACGAGAAGAAGCATGGGTTAAAATAGAAAATCTAGCCAAATCAAATCCCCAGGTACTGAAAAAAAGAGTAACATGAAAACATTTGATGTTTTGTTAATTTCATTATAAGATCAGGTATTTGATATCATCTTAGAGGTGGGGAAAGAAACCAGTTCTACTAATAATGTATATGCACTATCTGCAATAAAAAATACTTTTAAACTTTGTAAAAAAAAAAAAAAAAAAAAAAAAAAAAAAAGAAGTACGTATGGTGTTACCTGATTTAGGCATTTGGCATGTGACATCTCATAAGAAATTCACACAAGCAGATCTCAAGGCAATAAGAAAATGGGCCCCTAAATTTGAAGAAGAACAAAATCAAGTAATTAGGGAATTTAAAAGAATAATTAGGATTTATGAAACATTGTGAGAAGATTTTGAATTACTGATGGAAAAGACCCTGTCAAAAAGGGAGAAACAGAATAATTGAGCAATGTAAAAACATTCCCACAATTCCCAACTAGTCTCTGAATGATCCAGGCTGGGAATACTACTTGGTAGAAGCATACAGAGAATTAGGTAGAGCAAGAGAGGCAATCCTGGAAACAATGAAAATCAACTTCAAGTGCCTTAGACCTTGGTCTAAGTTTGAGAGGCTTAGACAAGAAACAGCAGAAACACCAGATAGCTTTTTGGACAGAATAATAGACTGTGGAGAGAAATGGCTTGCTTTTGACACTCTGATTAAAGATAACACCAGCCACATATGCTGGAAATTAGTTAAAAATGCCTGTCCTGCAGTGAATAATTTTTTCAGGAGTAGATGCCCAAATTGGTATTCCATGAGCCTTGAATTTAATTCAACACATCCAAAAGTTCACTCAGGATCTCTTGGAGCGGTATATGGTCTCTGCAGGCATCGTTATGGCATCTTCTGTAAGAAGTTCACTTTCTGGATTCGGGGAGGTAGCAAGTTTCTTACCCTAAAATTACTTTCAAAGGAACTGAAACTTTGCATTATAATATTATAACACATTCCCCCCTCCCAGGAGGATATTGAGAATCACACGGATCACACTGGGCTACATGGCTGAGGTACACAGTATATAATAATGAGAAAAAGCAAAATCAAAGACATGAATCAATACAACACACAAGAAGAAGCAAAGACAAGTCTGAAATCTTTGACACATACAGAGAAAGATGGAGTTTGTACTTGTCTTTCCTTCAGCCACTCAAACGTCATTTCCCCCTCAATGTAACTACTTCAAACTGTAACTAGAAAAATTAACAAGGGTTTATAAAGGGATAAATAAATGCAGGGTATAGGTACTGGGGAATGAAGGATGGAGGGGGAAAGGATAAGCTTAACTAACAACTGTAGTTTTCTTCCTGAGAGAGAAGCACTGGACTTCTGAGGCTTAGTCTCAATAACTGACCCTCTCTCCCTACAATCTCCTAATTATTAATCTCTAAACTAATATAGAAGGGAAGTAACAGGGATAAATGATTCAAGCAGGATCAAGGAAGGGACTTCCCCCTTTGAGCCTGCTCCCCGAAGACTCCAGGCTATCCAGTCAAAATGGAGAACTGCTCATCAATGTCTTCTTTGCTGGTGAATGAAGGTTGTTGAAATGATGTTGGTAGTTGTGGTCTCCAAATAGTCTCAAATATAGGGGTACAGAGGAGCTAGATTCACTTGGGATTCACCAAACCCAATCTCCCTTCAACCAAAACCCCTGGTCCCCAGAAGGCTCAGGAGTGAAGTAACAGTTGGAAAACCCCTCCTCCTCTGGCCCCTCCTTCCACATTCCAAACCTCCAGCCCATCACTGGGGCTATTCCAAGTTCCATGCCATTTCCAGCTGTATATGTACTTGGCTCCCTTTGCAAAATCCAATCCACACAGTTACACTTCTTAACGTCACTGAACTTACACTAATTTTCTATTGGAAGTTGCCAGTCAAAGATAACTAATAGTAATTAATAAATGCTGGAGAATAAAGCATGACTTTATCCCATACAATAAAGTTTCTCTACAACGCAGATTCTCTGATGTTATTTCCTGACGTCAATTCCTGATACTGAGTTATGACTGAATATTGGCTGAATTTCTCTGCAGTTTCATCACATTCACAGTACTCTTTGGATTTTTATTTGCCTTTGATAGTAGAGTCATAGATTTCTCTCAAAGTGAACTCATGGGGGGGGACCCTCATTCTTGCATGTTTGGGAGCCAAGTCCTTCCACCAAATGTTTTGTAGACATTGCCTTAATTTCAAAATCTACCTCTAAAGAAAACAAATAATGATAAGAACCCAGAAGGAAGGAGGACACACACACACACACACACACACACACACACACACACACACACACAGATAAAAATGCTTATCTCTTGTACCAGGAAGTAAACTGATTTTTATTCTATTTCTCCAGGCAAAAGTTTTCAAACTGAAACAAGCAGCACCAGTCTTTGGATAGATTATTTGGTCATATGTGTAAGATGGATGCTTTTAGAAAGGCTTTCACATACAATTACAATGAAACCTCACAAAGGACATGTGACATAGGCAGGCCCAATATTCTCATCATACTCTGAAATTCATATCATGAGTAAAGAATGGAGGAATGACCTGACCAACTTTCTTGCAACTAGACTATAACTCAAAACCCTGTACATGAGCATACTTTGTCTGAAGTATTGGATATTCTTTCTCCATTGCCCTTTCTGTGTTTCTAAAAAGTCATTTGTCCATTAATCTCATAATTTTGTGAATCTCAGAGAATTTCCAGATATTGTGCTCTCAAAATTTTGGATACACTATCACATGGTCATTCTTGGGAAATTTTATATGCAAAACACAAATAACAACTTTTTAACTCCCTTACAATAATTCTCAAAGCAGAATATTTAATTATAAATTAAAATAATTATAAACATTAATAAAGGAAGTTTTCTTTTCTCTACAGATGTAATCATCTTAATTTACAATCTACCATAAATTATGTCTCATGCCCTATACTGAGTTTAACATCCATTTCTAAGGAAATGAAGAGCATGATTCAGTGTTGGTCTGCCAGCCCCTTGCCAGCCCCCAAATCTGGCATTCATTTCACCACAATAGATAAAAGCCTTTTGGGATAACGGCCCTTATACACCTGCTTTCAACTCACTCACCTGGAAAGGAGCTCCTTGGGTCTTTTTGCTCTAGCAGACTTGGTGCTTTCCCTTGCTGAAAACAGGAAACAAAATTTTCTCTAAGAACTGGAAGCCCTGGGCATAAGAAAGAAGAAAGTGATCAGGAGAGAAAAAAATTTTAAATGGTCCTCTTAAAGGAAAAGGAGCAAGCAAATACAGCCTACAGAATGTTTTCTGTTGTGTTCACTGATGGGACGTTTGCAGGAGGGCAGAAATGATCAAAACCATTTGCAATCACAAAATTCCATCTTTTTTCCTCTTATAAAAGGAGAGGCACAATCCACAACCTCCATTATCTAGAAATTAAAGGCCACTGGGAGTGAAGGGTTAAGAGATCACAACTTGGAGTCAGAATAGCAAATTTAATGCAGCCTCCAATAGATGGCAAGTGGGTGCCTCTTGGCAAGTTATTTCACTTCAGTTTGCCTCAACTGTGAGTTAAAGACAATAAGACTATCAAACTCACAGGGATGTTGTAAAATAAATGATAGTTATGAACTCATTTAACCAGTAAAGGACAAAAACAGGTATTTTGAAATATTTATTCCCTTCCTTTCCATTCCTACTATCTGGCCTGGGATTTGAGGGAAGAATAAAGGGGGACTAAGAATAAACTTATAATTCTAGGCAGAATGAGGGGCTATGAGTTATAGTTTTATACTTTTTAAAATTTTATTCCCATATTGTTATGGAAATAACCTTATGTTTACTTGTGTATGTCAAATATGTTTCTTGTAAAACACATCTCATAGGATTAATATTTTTAATGCACTCTGCATGGGGGAGTTCATTTCATCTGTAATTGCAGTTATTATTACCATCTCTGTATTCCTTTTCATTTTCTTTTCCTCTTTTGATCCTATACTTTCTCCTTTCACTGTCTGTCCACTTGGTTCCCCTGTAATCACTCCCCCCATTTCCTTTCCCTTATATTATTCTCCTCCCTATAACCACCCTTCTTATTGTCCTCCTACTTCTCTATACAGCTTTTTAATCACTCCCCCATTTGACCTCCTTTATATTATTCCCATCCCTATGCCATCTTTCTTAATCTACTTCTATAGCTCTAGAGAGTAAAATAAGATTCTATACCCCAATGAGTCTGTTATCCCCTATGAGAATATGTTTTACTGATTGTCTGTCACCACCCAGTTTCCTCCCCTGTAATTGTTTTTCTTCCCATGGCTCTTTGATATTATTTACCCCACGTTACTTCTCTCTTCCTGTTTCTCTCAGTACTATTCTCTTTTTCATTCTTTGATTTTTTTTGGTATAGCTTCATGAACATTTTAGTACCACATCCTATGTCTATGAATACTTCTGACTACTATGTTAAAGAGAGCAATTTTAAGAGTTACAAATATCATCTTTCCACTAAGCATATAATGAATTTGACCTTCTTCAGTATTGTAAATTTTCTCTTTCTTATAAACCTTTTTATGCTTCTCTTGAATTTGGTATTGGGTAATCAACAATTCTGTTTTGCTCTGCTCTTTTCATTAGGAATGCTTGAACATCCCCTTTGTTATTAAATCATGATTTTTCTCCCTGAAAGAGTCTTCATGGGTGGATAATTTATGGTTGTAAACCCATTTTTTTTGCCTTCCAGAGTATCATATTTCAAACATTTAGATCCTTTAATGCAGAAGCTCCAAAATCCTGTGTAATCAACAATGGGTCTCCATGATAATTAAATTGTTTCTTTCTTGCTTAATGTAGTATTTTCTCCTTACCATAGGATTTCTTCAATTTGGCTATAATATTCCTAGAAGTTGTCATTTGGGGAGTTAATGCAGGGGGTGATCTGTGGATTCTTTCAATTTCTCTTTTAATATAGAATTCAAAGAATATCAAGGCTGTTTCCTCTTATAATTTCTTGTCTTAACTAGATCTATATTCCAGGTCAATTGCTTTCAGTCAGATATTTCATATTTTATTCTATTTTCAAAATTCTTTTTGATTTTGTTTCATTGGTTCTTAATATGGCATGATATCTTTATCTTCTATATGCCCAATTCTAATGTTCAAAATATAATTTTCTTCCATGAACATTTTGATTCTTGTTTTCCATTTGGTCCATTTTACTTTTCCTGAAACCCTTTTCTTCATGGAATTTTTATGCTTCTTTTGTTTCATTGACAAACAGCTGAAACGGTTTCTCATAGTCTGGGATTCCTAATGAAGGTGCAGATAAAATGGCTTCTTTGAGTCTATTTAAGGCTACATGATGTTCAGGCTTTAGTTTCAGAGGTTCTGGTTCTGTATTCCTGGTCAGATCTGTCAAGCATTTAGTGATCTCCCTATTTCCAAGAATCCATTGCCTACAGAAACCATCAGTTCCAAGAACAGCTCTAAGTTGTTTTCTAGTCTTACGTGCACTCAATTTCTGTATATCCGCTATTGTCTTTTGTGTGATACTTCTACAACCCCCTGATAACACAAAACCAAGATATTTCACTCGAGGCAAAATCTATTGCAATTTTGCCTTGGAGATTTTATGCCCTCGTTTGCATAATCAATCAAAAGAATCTTGCTATCTCTACGACACACCTTTGCATTTGGGGATGCTAAAAGAATATCATCCACAAAATGCACCAATTTACTCTCTTTAAACTTAATCGTTAATTGTTTTTAGATCTCAATTTAGAATTTGAGAGAACTGGCTAGGTGTGTCTGTATACCCCTGTGGAAGATGAGACCACGACCACTGCGTTTTCTCCCAAGTGAAAGCAAAGATCTTTGAGAATCCTTGTGTATTGGTATTGGGTCATTTGAAATTGATGTAAGCCCTGGAAGACTACAACTTCCTTTGTGGGAGGTGTCAGAGAAAGTATAAAAAGAGAGAGTATTGAGAAAAATGCAGAGCATAAATCTACCGTGGTGAAATATCTAGCCTGACTTGGAATAAAATAAATTATAGCAGCTGGATTTGGCACAACTGGATGATTCCTGATGACAATCATTTACCTCTCTTAGATCTTGAATAAATAGGTAAACAGGTTGGCCATTTTCATTGAGCTTTGGCTTTTTTATAGCCACAATTGGTGTATTAAACTCTGAAAAGCACAGCATTGTTATCCTTTATTGGATTAGGGACTCAATAATTGGTTGTATACCATCTAATTGCTTTCTTAGTCAAGGGATATTGAGGCATACAAGGAACTGGTCCTCCCTTTGTCCTCATCCTGACTGGAGTAGCTGATTTTAGCAATCCAACATCTGTGGATGATCTTGACTACAAGTCCTTAGGTTAGCCTCAGGTATTGGATAGATAGTACCTAGGTCATCCTCTGTACTGTTGGAATTTAAGTAAAGAAATGTAAAGGCCTTCAAAGATTCCTCTGGGAGATGTAAAGAAATATCATCAGATTCAGTACATTGGATTGTAGCCCTTAATTTAAACAGCAAATCCCTTCCTAAAAGATTCATTGGACATCCTGGCATATAAAGGAAAGCATGTTCCACAGAAAGGGGTCTAAGGGTTATCATTTTTTTTGTTGTAATTTAGCTATATTCTGAGTTATGCCTGCAGCACCAACCACATTCATTGACCCAACAGCTCTACAATTCTCAGGAAAACTTTGCAAAACTGATTTACTGGCTCCCATGTCAACAAGAAGGTCATAAATATGGTCTCCAATAGTTACAGACACATGTGGTTCTATACTAATAGGAGGTTGAAAAGTTTCTAACACCTGAGCTAAAACAGTAACATCAGAACAAAGCTCAGCTATTTCCTGTCCATCCAAGTTAACATCGTCTTAAATTACAGAATTTTCCCAGGATTTTGCACCTTTACCATACTCAGTGGTCCTTTTCAGCTCTATTCTGATATCATTGTTTTTATTTACAATCACATTATTACAATATTAATTATTTTCCTAATTATACAATTACTAGAATTACTAACCCTATTTACAACACAATTTCTCTTTTTCTTACAATTATTTACAACATTAATTAGTTACTATTACAACATTAATAAATTACTATCAATCTTAGTCATATTATTACAGTGGGTAAATTATCATTAACAATAGGTAAATTAATATTAACATTGGTTAAATTACTATTAACATTGGTTAAATTACAATTTTCACCATTACCAGTATTTAATTCAGATAATTTAACATTAACACCATTCAAATTATCATTAATTCTCTTTAAATTATCATTTACATTGATCAAATTATCACTATTATTAATTAAATTACTATTAACACTAATTAAATCATAATTATTAACATCAAGTGCACCATTTCCATTTTGCACAATTACATTACTCTCATCCTTAATACATTCAATTCCATTGACAATTTCTCCATTACATTGACTTGATTATTTGCTTTTGAACTTTGGGCACACCTTCATAAGGAAGATGTCCCTCCATTCTGGGTACCATGATTATTATTCTGGACAATGTGGCTGCATTTCAGTCTATCTCTCGTCCTAATATAATCCCGCATCTCTCCTAATTCTGTGCTTGCATACCCTGGCAACATGGATTTTGGCACTGGAACACATTTTGTTGATTATTACCATAATTAAATCCATTATTCCATCTATATCCATAATTGTTATTATTAAATCTGTTTAATCCATTATTATTAAACCATTGTCCATAAAATCTCCCTCTAAATTGACATTCTCTGACAAAATGTTCAACATGGCCACATACAAAGTATGTTCGTGGTCTTTGGTATCTAGTATCTAACATTCCCTGAGTCATTTCTCTTGTACTCTGTGTTTTTCCTTTCTGTAGCCCTGAGAGTAGCTACAGCCTTTACTTCATTATCTCCTTCTCTTTAGCCCTACTATTTGCTCCCAGTGTTTGCGTTTTCAACGACTCAATCTCCATGTCTTTATCATCAATGATCTTCTCTTTTTCTTGTGCATACACATAAGTTGCCTTCTGCTTTAAATCATTCAATCCAAGCAACTAGTTTTCTAGGAAAAACTTTCACAGATGGGGTATAGCATTTTCCACAAAATTCCTCTTTATGTGGCCAATGGTTGTATCAACTAGGATATCTAGGCCTAATTGCTTTTCTGCAGCCTTGAGAATCCTATCAAGAAATGTGGCTGGTATTTCTTGCCCAGTCTGCCTCACTTTTTCAAATCTCAACCACGCATTAGGACATCTAGAGTTCTTTTCAAAGACCTTAATAATTGACTTTCTGGCCTGTTTCAGCATTCTATAAATAGGAACTGAATTCAAATCCATTTCCTTCGAAACATCAGGCCATGGTGTCAACCCTTCTGTATTCCTGGTTTCCTCAATAAACTTATTTATGTCATGATGTGATAGTATCTCCCCTAATGCAAACCAATGTGATAATTACATTAAGTCTACACTTCCCATCTTTAGATTTAATCACCAAAAGTGAGAGTACCTCCAATTTTGGGAGGTCTGTAACCAACCTGTGCTAGAGTGGGTGAGCAATCAGAATCAACTAACTGCCCCCTAGGCAGTCCTACGAGAAGTGTCTATTGTGATTGGACACACAAACTAGGGAGGGAGGCACAGGAAGTGACACATAAGTGACCCCTTTTAAAAGAGCTCCTCAGGCAGCTGAGGGGTCTTCTGGTGAAGAGGGCTGCTGGTAAAGGAGCTTTTCTGGTTTGTGGAGGAGTGCTGCCTGGAATGCTGAGACCTTGGTGAGACTGCTTTCAATATTTTCTTTAGAAGTCCACGTGGTGAGTTTAAAGACTGAATCTTCCTTATCTTCTCTTAAAGAACTTCCCCTTAATAGAGACTCTATGAATGAAGCTTTGCTTCATTCACCTCCAGGCCTCTGGTCCTCTGACTCTCAGCTGAGGATTAATTAGATCAACTGGATTAATTAGGGGATCGTAGTAATTTACCTACTGTGTTAGATTCTTATTTCCTTATTTCCTCTCTTCTTCTCAATTGTAAATAAACTTCCATAAAAGTCAATTTTGACTTGAGATTATTCTTAATTGAAGATTGATAATTGTTCAATCCTCTGGCAACCAATCTTAAATATATTTAACCCAAAACGCCTTTTTCCCTCTTACACCAACAATCTTCAAAGTGAGGGTCATGCACTTTAATAAAGGACCAAAAGATCTTTATGAATTTGCCCGGATCGTCATGGAAATTTGGGATTTTTCTCTTTAAGCTATCTACATCCTCCATTCTAAATCCTGTATGCTGCATAGCATGGATATTCCATCTTCTCTCACAATTGGTGAGGCAGAAATGAATTAATTGGTTTGTCCCCCTCATTCAATATTCTCTGTTCTGCCTTAGAAATACGTGAATTAACACCCTTATCATCATTACCATTCGCATCAGGAGCTTGACGATAACCATTGCCCATAAACTTATCCTTTTTTATATACAATTCAATATTATTAAACTGGGTCTGCAACAGCTTCATCATGATTTTCAACTCTGACTTCCTGTTATACCACATATATATATAACTTTAACAGTGTACAACATACACCTCAGTAACCTTCTCATTCTGTGCAGCATGTAACAGTGTAAGAGTAGCCCTAGTGTATGTGCCACCTTATCTATAAAGTATTTTCCCATATTGGTTGTAACCATTCAAAATTTATTCCTAATTTCACATATTTAGGGATACCCCTAAATATAAACACGGGAATGGACCACAAAATATACCAACAATACATTAAACTATATTCAATAATATCTTCCATGGCCCCTCATATCACTATTGGTATTACCCACAAGCTTGGTGATAACTCACTAGTAGTATTAAACTCCACTGTAATGCAGGTATTTAACACAGAGAACAGTAATTACACAAAATCAATAACAATACAAAGGACCAAGAACAATAACAACACCAAAAGAAAAAAAACAGGGGAAAAAACAATCAGGAAAAAATGGCTAAAAACAGTTAAAGTCCCTTCCCAGTAGCTTTAAAAATTGCTCTGGAGCAGTGAAAATACTCCAGTGAGTCTGTTAATGAACTCCTAGTGTTTGCCTGAGTGTCCCAGAAATAACTTCTTGTTCTCCTCTTAACCCATCATCTGGAGTAGCCAACTTGAAATGATAAATACTGGAAATAAGGAAATAACTAGATGCCAGACAAACTGGGGACACTCTCACACCTCACAAGGGAAGGACTAACAGATAAACACAGGGAAACCAAATAGGGATGTGAGTTTTATGAATGATAGTTGGTCAAGTAACTGACAACCTACCGACCAGGGAAAAACAGTGACGTGGGTTCTTTATAGCTTAGAGGAGACTGGAAGTACTAAAAACTGGGTTAATTGGAATAAAATGAGGGAAGTGGAGAGAGGGGTTTTTCTATACTAGGGAATATCCCTAATGGTTTAACTAAACTAAAGTTCCAAACTAAGCTAAACCCTAACTAGAATAGGAGGGGCTGGAGAAGAGGGCTTCTCACTGCACTGGTTCAGTGATGCTCCAAGCTGGTTATAGATGTCACAGGAACAAGTCCAATATATAGCCAGTCAATCCAAAACCTGCTCTAGTGAGTAAGGTAGATAAATCTGCTGTCCGCCAACAGATAATCCAGACCTTTCTCAACCTAGGCCATGATGGTTGTTTAAGAATCTTCTTCTCACTGATATCCCACACTGTCAGCTCTTTAGATATTTGGCAAAAGCTGGACCACACAGCCAAACACTTCCTTTCCTCCAGCTTGGTCAAGCTATCCACTCTTTTCAAAACCCTGGCTTCGTTCCATTATGGAACTCTCAGGTCTTTAGAGACAGCCTGACAGCCTGGGTGCTAATGTCTTAATTTCCCCATTACACCACTTGACCAATTTTGCTTCTTCAGGTCTAATTTTCTTTTTGAATTACTTCCATTTCTTTGCCCCATTTTCCTTCCACTTCTCTTATTGATTTTTGAATTCCTTTTTGAAATCTTCCAGCAACTGAGACCAATTACCATTATTATTTCAAATTTTGTATGTGGAGGCTTTTGTATCCCAATCCCCACCCTCAGTCCAAGTTTTTTCTTCTTTGCCTCCTTAGACATTTTGTATGGGTAGATAATTCATATGGTATTTACTGTAAGAGGGGAGTTAGATATTTAAGGTATGGACAAAAGGAATCTGATTAGCTTGATTCCATAATTTAAATAGACCCAAGTGAGAATGGCTTTTATGGAAGTTTATTTACAATTAGGAAGGTGGAAGGTAGGGAAATAGAGAGAGGGAAACTCTGGCTCAGACCAGAGGTCCAGACAGGATGAGAGGAGCACAGAGGTTAATTAAACAAGGCTACTAGCCACAAGACCTTAGACAATTAGAGAGGTAAGAGAAGCCTCCTTGAGGGTAGAGCCTCCAGAAATGCCAAGGGAGGTGAAAGGAAGTCATCCTAACTTACCCACATGACAATTCAAAGGCAAGCCGTCTGAGGTCTCAGCAGAGATCCTTCAACACCAAGTTCAAAGTGCCAACTTCCTCCACAGGAAGTTACCATCATATTTAAAAGATAGCATCTTTCATCACTTCCTGCACCCACCTCTAATTTCAAGTGGTCAAATGGCAGCCTCAAAACTGTTTTGGACTGCCCAAAGTGCAGTCCCTTGTTCTTGATTTGTTACTTATTGTCACATGTGGGTAACTAATCTGTCCTCCCCACTAAGTTGGGTGGATGACATTATTTCTGATGGCTAGAGTCTAACAATGAATGAGCATGAGCTAATTCCATGTACACATTACTCATTTTCCCAAGGTAGTTTTTTTCCCTTTGACATCTATTTATGTTCTCAGGGTAAAGGAGGCATTCTCTTGAACTTCAGTTTTTCCTTGCTAAAAGAAAGAGAAGATTATAATAAAGTTCATCTAGAAGAACAAGAGATCAAGAATATCAAGGGAAGTAATAAAAAAATGTAAACAATGTTGGAGTAGCAGTATCAGATCATAAACTGTACTATAAAGCAGTAGTCATCAAAATAATATGTACTGGCTAAGAGGTAGAAAGGTGGATCAATGGAGTGAATGACCTAAAAAGAAAAAAAGTAGTTCTCTCCTCTAGCAAGGTCATTTCTCTTTCTCTGTCCCTTGTCTTTCTTGCTCTCACTCACTTTGTGTTTTATACTCTTCTATTTCACATCTTACTGTCCCATTCTCTATTTTTCAGTCTGGAATTCCCCTGGGGCATCTAGAGAAGGAATAGTTTTAGGAAAGGCTGAGTTTCCCAGCATAGGAAGGCACAATTTTCCAGATCCTCAATATAATATTGAAATCCGAAACTCGGCAGGGGCCATTCCACTGATCTCTACACCCATCCAGGGGCTTTTCCATGCCTTGTAATGGCTTTGTCCATCCCCATGCAGACAATATATGGAATATCCTTCAAATGACACCATCATGTCTTGGGAGGAACATATCTGAGATACAGTTCTTTGAGCCAGAACCAGCATTCCCTCTGAGACAACAAAACTCACTCTCCCACAACATTATCCAGGGCAGACAAAAGCCCCTGGAGCCAGGTCTGGGAGAGAGCATTGCTCCTGATATATCTAAAGGACATTCAAAGAGTTCAGACAGGAAAGATAAGGCCCAGTTGAAAGCGCAGCCACCACCACTAGCAGGAACAAGGTCCTCATTCAGATACACTTAGAACCAGAAGGCAGAAAGATTTCAGGCCAAAAGGAAAGCAGAGAAATCTGGACTCAAAGGGAAGAATGCAGAGAGAGCTCAGTTCCAAGGAGAGCAGACAGTTTCTTGTTTGGAACTCATCTACTCTGGGTTGTTTCTGGTGGTCCTCACTGCTTTAACTGCCGTGCTTCAGAAGTCCTGAGATCACAGATGTCCTCCACTGGCACCCAAGGCCAGGACCTGAGGAGCCTGCCTGTCTCTCCACCCCAAACCCTGTCCCCTATAATCTGGAATGGCACTGCTAGCACAATGAGCTCTCTTTAGCCTAGACTCTTCCTAGGCATCTAAACTTAGCTTATACATATTGAAAGGAAAAATTTTTATTGCCCTTATATTATTGATTATGAAATAAGTGATTACATATAATTGTTTGAAAAGAAACTGCAATGACAATTTTTACACTTGATCTTAGCCAAAAGGCCGAGAAGTGATTGCAATGACAAGTTAGACCCAGTTATTCCATTAATTGTGTATAAGTTATCAAGCATAATAGTAGAATATCGGCCATAATATTGAAAGTGATATAGTGTGGAGTATCAGAATATTACAGAAATTAATAATATTGAAGACTTCTGTAGAAAGAATAAAGGCTTTAGGTCTGTGTAGTTATCTAGGGAAACTGAAAGCCAAACAAAAGGAACTGGGCTTACTGGGAATGGGGAGTCAACACAACTCCTGGGTCTATCTGTCTATGTAGTCTTCCAGGGTTTAGAATAATTATAAACTGCACAGCTGGGGATGGGCTGCACTCTCCTGGGATGGGGGCCTTGGGGCCATTTCCTCTGGCTCTGGGCTCTCTTCTTGGACCAGACTGTGGAGTCTGGGTCCACTTCAGGGAGTGGAAACCCCAAGGTGGGGAGACTTATTTAGAACCTGTGGGGAAATAGAGAGGGGGAGGGTACAGAAGAGCTCCCAGGATCCTTCCTTCTCCTCAGGGGAAACTCTCCCCAACAGGGAATAGGGAGCTTCAGGCTTGGAATGGATATTGGACTGGCCAGGCAGAGGCCTCCCCACCCCCTCTGCCGCCATCTTTGGCTTCATTCTATTCAGAAATGGCACTGGGTGGACTGAGGGAGACTGCAGAGGGGAGGGGTAACTGAGGAAATGAGGAGGTTGCAGAGGGAAATGGGGACTAGGTGGCAGTTGAAAGAACCTTTTGAAAATTCTTCAGGGCCTCATATGGCATTTGGGCATGGGCACACTCACACCCCACCCCTGCTGCCCCCGCATCAGGCTCAAGTTGGCTGCTTCTCCCCTTGGTGGGTTCTGACCTGGACGCTCCCCTGGGGGAAGTGCCCAGACAAGCTTCTCCCCCCATCCTGTGACTGCACCTCCCTCCCCCAGCTGCCTCCTCACTCATGGGCTGGGAGCCTCCTTCTCTCTCTTTCTCTCTCCTGGGGGAGGGTATTGGATTATTCTCTTCATAATTTTCAACCAGGTGATATGGTCTATGTGAAAAATTTTGCCAAAACATCGGCAACAGAACAAAATTGGGTAGGTCCTTATACAGTTGTATTAGTTTCACCATCTTCTGTGAAAGTTTTAGGTAGAGATTCGTGGTATCATTGTTCTCATATTAAATTAGCACATGATATAGATAATGAAAATGTAGAGATTATTAATAATGAAGAAGAAGAAGAAATTGTGTAATTTGAGATCTTCAGTCAATGAGCATCTGCAGTCAGAAAGTTCAGTAAGGAGAGGAACATTCCAGTGGAAGAGGACGTTTGGATGGAAGAGGACATGAATGAAGAGGATTCAGGATTTATGGACTTTGTATTAAGACTGATGAGCTTATGAATTGAACTGATAGAAACTTCATTTTCAAGGATTTTCTTAAAGAGGAGGATTAATCATGGACAATTTGGATTAAATGGTTTGGAAGTATTTGGGGTAATGTAAATAGTATCACTACATACTCATATGCATCCAACATTGCACAAAACACTATCAAGAACTTCGATGGAGAACAGGAGAAGAGAAGATTTCCTTTAGGAATGGAACATCATAAGGAGAAAGGAGATCTAAAGGAGATCTGGAGCTTTGGTAGGTATCATGCATCCATTAGTAACATGTTGCAACACAATATAGCAAAGAAACAACATAGCAAATAAGATACATAGGATACAAACATGTTAGGATACATTGTGTTCCTTATGGAATGAAACAATGTATAATACTAACAAAATTATAATTAGCTATAGGATAAAGTAAATATGAAATGATAGAGAACAGTTGTATGATCAGTAGTGAAGTACATTCTATCTGGAATGAAGGGCTGTATGAGGAATGATTACAGGAAGGGCTTCATCTTGAACACAGAAGGTTGCATCAGCAGCCACTAAGCCCAAACTCTGAGCCCTGATGGACAGAGGACAGTCTGAGATGTCTGTGTGTCTGTCTGCAACCCTGCTGGGCTCAGGCTCTTCAGGCCTGGCTGCCTCTTCCTGACCCCTTTGGGGCTTTCTGGGCAGAGAAGCTGGGCGGCTTTGCGATCTCCTCCTCCAGCCCATTGGACAGGGGAGGAAACTGAGGCAATCAGGCTAAAGTGACTTGTCCAGGGTCCATCAAGGGGAGAACTCAGGCCTCCCTGACTGCAGGCACTGAGCTCTAGCAGGCACCAAGGGGTAAAGAAGAGAGGCCTGTATTCATGGTCCTCATGTCAGGCTGGATAAGGATACAGGCAGCTCTGAACAAAGGATCTCCACCTCCACCACCATCCTTAGCAACAACAGGGCTCTGAGTTCTTGACCTCCTTCACCCCAGCTTCCCATGAGAGAGAACTTCAGGGAACTCTCAGAAAGGTAGATCCCAGCACTGACAAGGAAAAAGGGTCAAGTCATCAAGGTAGAGCTTTTGTCAGCATTCTTAGCTTCAGCTTAGCAACCAGGGAACAAGAATTCTTCATCCTACAGCCATATAAAAAGGCAGACTATTGTGTTATTTAAATAAGGTCTGGGGTTCCATTTAGAGGTATTGGGGATCATTTGAGCCTTAAGATATGTAGATATATGACAACTTCCTGTGGACATTTAGGGGACTTTGGAAACTACATTTCCCATGATACCTCCTGTAAAAAATGGAGGCAGACAGGAAGTGTGATGATGTAAGAGAATGATATAAGACTCCTGGGGTCTTTGGAGGGGGGTCTCTTTTGCTACGTAGAGAAGATGGGAGAAGGTACAGAATGTAATGGCTGAGGATGGATTTTTTTAAATAGCCAGGCATGTGGTCCGATTTTATTCTATCAACATGTGCCTAAATAAAATATTAGTTATTCTCATAATATCAGCCTTTATCATTTTTAATTGTTACATTTTTGGCAACCAGAAATTTGGAATTTGGACTCTCAATTTTTCCGAGAGCCTACCAAGCCACGCGACTCTGAGACACCTCCAGATGATCCTTCCCATAGACTCAGACCTGCTCTTTTTCTGCTCTTGCTCTTCTCCCTATTCTCCCCATCCTCGAGACTGCTTTTCAGGGAAAATGGAAAATGCCTTTAAATGCCACTGGGCTGTTAGTTCTTTTGCCCAGTGCCCAGGGCCTGGTCTTAATTTTTGCTAATCGTTCCTGCCAGCTGCACTTCTACTACTGCCCTGCTATTCCTGACTTGCACCCGCTTCTGATTTTCCTATCAAACTCTGACTGCTCAAATACTATTTTTGACTCCTGAGACCTCCGCCACTTTTCCTGCTCCTGCCTGCTACCAACTCCTGAGTCCCCAGCTTTTTTGAGTTAGATCCCAGAGACTCCTTCAGCTGTTGCCACTTCAGACTTGGAAAGTATGCAAAGACCCTTTTTTCTTTCACACACCTGGGATTTTACCAGGACTGTTTCCTCTTAGACATTAATGACTTTTAACCTGAAAGAAGCTTTTATCCCAAATATCACCCTCCACTGGTTATTTAGGCATCCCACCCCCACGTGGATCTCCAGACCTAAGCTTTTCTCTAGCCCCTACCCCCACTTGGCTTCCACGTGGGTGCTAGTGTTTACTCTTCAAACAGGAAGTAAAATGGCAAACTTTCTTGTGATTATTTCAAACTTGAAACTCAGGTGAACTTTGAACTTTAAAACCATTATTCTCAGAGCAGAGGGTGGTTATAAGGACCTTGAATTGGACCAGAGGTTGATTTTAAAACCTCAGAACTGAATGGGTTTTATTTCTGTTTTAAAAGACTCTGTATCTTACCATATTTTGCTGATTAGTTTTGTGAATAAATTTTGTTATTTTGTTGATTTTTCTGTTGCACTGAATCATTTCAACCTAATGAAGTTTTGGCTGCTAGATTAATTCCTTTTATAACTTTATTGTAACTCCCCAAATAATGAACAAATCTATTAGAACTGGTAAAAGAGGTTTTTTGACTGTATAGCTTGTTATCTGTTACTCATATTGTATTTCCAAATTTCTTTAAGGTTTCATTTTTTACAGCATCAATACAAAATTTTGTTATATGTACCATTTATGAACATCTTACACATTTTAAAATTGTAAATTGCCTAGCACATGTTATAAGTTTTTATTCTATCTGAATAATTGTGTACAACCTTGGAGATTTTGATGCTTTGAGAATTTAAATTTTAATTGTGTGAGAGGTCTTTAAAATTGACTTTAGATCCTAGTCCCTTCTGTATGGGTGATAAGGTTTTTATATACTTATTTTAAAGAATTGTTGTCATAAAGGATAAGGTTTTATATATTTTATTGTGAAGAATTGTTGTCATATATATATTTTTTAACAGGAAGCCAAGAGAGCTCCTGTATACTTGTGTTAGTCTATATGTCTTAGCCTGTTTTTCTATCAGAAGGATGTAGGATTCTTAAGGATAATTTAGACCCAGAAGGTTTTTTTAATCAGATTTTTTTAGACTCAGCCCCATGATTGCTATGGAGACAGTAACAGAATTTGTTGAGAAGATATGTTAGCCAAACTTACTACACCTGTTGAATTTGTGACAAGTATATGATTTTTTTAAACATCATAGCAAGTGATTATAATAATATAATTAAATAATTATAATAATCACTATTGTCTTTAAATGTGTTATTAGAAATTATGGTACTTTATTTGAATGTGCATTGTGAATCTGTCATTTTGTAAAACCCATTTACACTCACAGTTCATGCAAAAGCTTACCAGGAAATAGATCTTATTTTTGGGTGAAAAATCTTTCACTAGTTCTAAGTTATTTATTTTTTGATTTTAAAACATTCTTTTATTTTTCTTCCTCACATGTGCAATGAAATATGTCTTCTTTCCCCCACAATTTTTTATCCTTGAGAGCATTGTATTTTTTCCTGAATTTATTTTTTATTTCCTTATTGCTTTTCCTTTAAAATTTTTTTAATTAGAACAATTGATTTTTTTTCCTTTTTTTCTCATTTTGTACTGAAAGAACATATAATCGATGATTAAATTTTTTTATTTTACAGTGATATAAGCTGAATACAAATATGTTTGCTATAATATTAATGCATACCTGAAAAGCCCAAGACTATGGTAACTTGCCAATTATTGATAAATATGGCAGGACTGTGATTTAATGTCTCTCTGTCTGATATCAGGAGAAGTGCTAAAAAGAGCCACGAGGTCATGAAGACTGACTGAGAATCTGCTAAGTGCCAAGGAGCACAAGGTCAAAAAGACCATACAAATACAGGTGGGATTGAGGAACTCCATTGCCAATACTAAGGACTTGAACTCAGGGTGAGACTCGAAGTTGCAACACTTAACATATGTTAAAACATAGGACTCTTCGAACTACACTGCCAGTAAAGCACCTAAGATTGGTTATCATTATGGCTCATTCCCTGAGAAGGTGCAGGCAAATCAGACCAGGGAAAGACATTTCCCTTATTTCTCTTATATATAGAGAATGGCAACTTTCTGTATTCAATGGCTCCTGAATGGGTAATGAACTACTTAAATCACTTTTATTGAGCCCTGATTCAAGGACCAGTTATAAGTTTTTTTTCTTCCTTATATTTTTGCACATTTTAAATTTATTCACAAGTTAATTAATTTCCCCCCTTTTATTTGAAATTCATTATTATTATTTTTTTCTTTTGCCAATTGATTTCATACAACCCTGTGACTTAGCCATGCATCCTTAGATGACCTGAGGTACCCTCTTCAGGGTAGAAATGTGTTATTTAAAATTTTCCTTAGAGGCGTGTGTGTTAAGTTTTTATAATCATAATGTCCGAATTATAATTTATAATGCAAATTAATTTTAACTCTTTTAGGAGTAATCTCGGGGGGGGTAATGTATAATTCTCAGAAGGAAATGTATGTTTTATAATCTACAATATAAAGTTTAAATTCTTTTGAGAGGAATTTCAGGATAAGAATTTTGCCATCTCCCCAGAATTGAGACAACGAACCTTTTTGGTGAAGACACCATGAAGATGCCTGAAGAGCCTTCACTGGATCATGAAGATCCAAATTTGAACTTTGGGGTGCAGTTGGTTTGAACTATGGGGAGTTGAATGAGTTGAATGCATTTGTTTTGAATGCACACTCTTGTACCAATAGGGTACTGCCCCATATTGGCTTTTTGTCAATGCGGCTAGTTTTTATCTTTTCTTTATCCCCAAATTCCTGTGATTTAGAAGTTGACTATGTTTAGAAGATCCACTAAAAAAGACAAATCTTTTTTACTGGATCTCAGGGAGGGAAATGTGTTATTTAAATAAGTTCTGGGGTTCCATTTAGAGGTATTGAGGCTCATTTGAGCCTTATGATATGTAGATATATGACAAACTTCCTGTGGACGTTTAGGGGACTTTGGAAACTACATTTCCCATGATTCCTCCTGTAAAAAATGGAGGCAGACAGGAAGTGTGATGATGTAAGAGAATGATATAAGACTCCTGGGGTCATTGGAGGGGGGTCTCTTTTGCTACGTAGAGAAGATGGGAGAAGGTATGGAAGTAATGGCAGAGGCGGGATTTTTTGAAATAGCCATGCTCATGGTCCAATTTTATTCTATCAACATGTGCCTAAATAAAATATTAGTTATCCTCATAATATCAACCATTATCATTTTTAATCATTACACTATCTGTGCATTTTCTGAATCAGGGAGCAGGCAGGGACATTGTATTCCACAGGATGGATGGGATAACACCTGATTCCACGGCCTTTCTCTATTCTGAACAGGCTTTCTAACCTCTTCCATTCAAGCTGGCTGCACATAGAACTGTTCTCTCAGTACTTATCACATGCTTTGTAGTGACTGCAAAAGAATGACCTGATGGACCACAGCTAACCTGCCTCCACAGCCAACTGGCCCCAATTTGGAGATCTGCGTGCTTGCATGTGTGACAGGAGCTCAACAGGGAAGAAAGAATTTCTTCCGTGATTGACTGAATTGTGATGCTTCTTTTACCTAAAGCTACTACTTGAGATGTCAGGAGGTCGTGTAATACATGAGAAAAATGATAGCCTTAAAGTATTAGGACTAGAGGTAGAATCCTAACTCTGCTTCTCACTCCCTATGGGGTAGAGGTAGAGAAGTATTGAACTTGCACTCAGGAAAGCCCTGAGTTTGAAATCTTCCTAAGACTCTTAGCAGTTATGGGATCTTTAGGTCACATGACTTCTCTGAACCTGTTTCCTCCTGTAAAATGGATAATAACAGGATTTTTATGAGGCTCAAATGAGATAATATGTATTAAATAATTACAAACCATGTGAATACTATTATTATTAACCTCTCTGGATCTCAGTTTCTTCATCTATAAAAATAAAGAAGTGTAATATATTACCTAGAAGACTCTAAGTTTTTGACCTTATAGCCCTTGATTTTTCTAGGACCCACAAATGAAGTGAGGCATCAAGAAGGCATTATAACAGTCTGAAGGTTTAATTTATCGTGAAAGGGTTCATCTAAGGGGAAATCTAGTGATCTGTTGTTGATGGGATGAATGAACTAGTGTAGGGCAGTTTATGATGGATCTCACAGGATGAAATTAGTCCAGATATAGGTATAGATTTATTACATATGAATCATTTAAAAATCATTATTAAAAAAGATTCAATTTCAAAAAAACCCATCATTAATAATATAGAAGAGGGAATACTGGGATATCTTAAGAAAAAAGTATTCTATTGGACTCAAATTAAAATAGTAGCCAAAACATAGATGCTTTCCAAAGCTGAATTATGAGAGGCTTGATGACTATTATACAGGCAGCTAAGTAGTACAATGGATAGAGCACTGAGTCTGGAGTTGGGAGACTTGAGACAAAATTGGCTTCAGCTACTTCCTAGATCTATGACCCTGGGAAAGTCACTTAATCATGTTTGACTCAGTTTTCTAATCTGTAAAATGATCTGAAGATGGAAATGACAAACCTCTCCAGGATTTTTGTGGAAAAAAGTCAAACTCGAATGGGATCATGAAGAATCAGACAAAACTGAAATGACTGAACAAAAACAAGTAGAATAAGGGAGGTGAAGGTCTCACATTGTTCTTTCCTGGTTAGATGACATCTAGGCAATTGTTTTCATATCTGGGCACTACAGAGAATACTGGAATTTAGAGGTGGATGGAATCTTGAAGACCATTTACTCTACTCTTATAAACTTTACTGAAGAAGAAACTGAAGCCCAGAAGGAATAAATGAATTCAAGTTTCCTGGGTTAGTAACTAAAAGAGCTATATGTGTAAACCAAGCTATCATCTTTTCCTTGATACTCTCTTCTCTCTAGTTTTCCGTGTCACTACTTTTTTCTAGTTTTACTCTTATATGGAAGACCAGTCCTTCTCCGTCCCCTTTTTGATATTTCCATCCATCCTCTAGCTCTTGACCAGAGCTCTGTCCTGGGTCCTTTTCTTTTCTCCCTCCATAATGTTTCACTTGTTGATCTCATCATTTCCATGGATTTATGATCATCTTTATTATGCTGATGATCCTCAGTTGTACTTATTCAGACTATGACTTTCTCTTGGTATCTGCTCTCTTGCATCCCCAACTACTTATTGGATAATAAGCTACTTGGAGGTTAGGACCATCTTTTTTTGGTATTTGTATTCCTAAGAGTTACCATGGTTCAGTCACAAAGTAGGTGCTTACTAAACATTTGTTGATTGATGGAACAGGAACATCTTAGACCTAGCATGTCTAAATCCCCAGTCATTATCCCCCATGAGTTAACTTCGCTTCCTGCTAACTTTCCTTTCATCTAGGCTCACAACTTACATATCAGCCTGTTTCCAAGATTTGCCCTGAACCTCTCTGGCTTTCTAGGAAGGAAGTCTGGTGGGCAATGGCAGGCATGCCCACAAAGAGAGTTCTGTGTGCCCTTTTGGGCACATGTGCCATGGGCTCACCATCCCTGATGTAGGGCATTGAGAAGCTAGAACACACGTTGAGATATAATTAAATGAGGTGCTTTCTGAAAAATCTTCAAGGATGTGCTGCTTCTTGATGAAAGTCACTCAGGTCATGATACAGTGGTGGGGACAATGAACAATTGAGGTCTACATAAGAATCACATTTCTAACCCTATACCTGGGCTGAATTTGATGAGCTTGGAGGGCCCTTTCACCTGTGATATTCCATTACATGTTTTTACGGGGCAGCTGGGATCGGAATGAAAGGGGGCCTGTAAATCATTCTTGGTCAGGGGCCATGGCCAGGTATATTGTTCTTGGATGGCATCATCCAAGGTTAACATATGGGGCAGACAGGTGAGACTGGTGGTGTCATGGACAATAGCATTGGCCTTGGAGTCAGGAAAACCTCAGACACATCAGCTCTGTGACTCAGTTTCCTCAATCATAAAATGGGGACAATAAAGTATCTACTTTCCAGAGTTGTTGTGAGGACCATAAGCGATAATACCTCCAGGGTTTTGTAAGCCTTACAGTGCATAAATATTACTATTATTAAAGGCATGTATATATTGAGACTAGAAATTTTGTAAGCTGTAGGCTTAGGTGCCATCATTAAGAATTTGTGATCTCACTGGCACCTGCCTGAAGCCCAGAGTCATCTCAGAGAAAATCCTGCCTGAGTAACAACCTATATCAGCCCCAAAGCCATGGCAACCCCTTGCTGACAAAAGGACACACATGGATCACCAGCTAAGAAGAAGGAAGAATAACAAATAGGGAAAATAAGCATCTTCAGAAACTCAAAGTCTTTTTGGTTCCATGAACTCAACCAGGAATAGGGAAAGAGATTCCAAAACATAATTTTCTGCTTCTCTCTTGGTCCTCCCTTTGGACTCAAGGATGGGGTTGGAGATGCCTCAGGCAGAGATGGTCCCCAGAGCATCTCCCCAGCTGATGATGGGGCAATTGTGATGGAAAAGCCAAACACCTGTCCACTCTCAAAAACAAGAGAACTAAGAGGGAAAGCATTCAGTTTAAAAGCCAGTTCTGCTTAAATTCTCCCCTCCTTCCATTAATGCCCCAAACATAGACCTGCCTGATGTGCACTTGTCTTCCTTTAGGCATACAAAGTAGGTGATAGCACTCCCAGGTAAGGTTTGAAATATCAGATAGTTCTTTATCAGAAGAAGGTACAAAGAAGTGACGTTGTGTTTGTGCAAACCACTACTTAAGCCTCTGGACTTGGGACTTTAACTGATATTTAAGATTATGCTGCCTGATATTCAGCGAAAATTTTGCCAAACAATTCCTTTCCTCCTGGTAATGCTCCCACAACTGTCACCTTCTGTGCTGAAGACTGAGAGGTCCTCCTGTTTCCCCCAAATCAGTCCTAGCCTCTCTAGGGATGGAGACATTGTTATTGGTAGCTTTCTCCCCTTGCATTCAGAAGAAGTGAGCAATGTCGGGGGAGCAGAACTGTTTCAAAGTCATCCTGACAGGAATTGTAGGAATTACAAGTAAGTGCCAGTGTGACTATTTCATAAAGGGTTTCTTTTCATTGTGATGATTAAAAAAGATAATGATAAAAGAGACACTGTCTTATTATCTTTAATATTCTCCCTGGGATCTCTGCCAGATCTAGTTCTGTAATTCTATCACTTGGAAGTTCAAATGAAGTAATCAATATAAAGAGTTTTGTAAACTACAGAAATACTATTACTGCTACTGCTACTACTACTGCTACTACCACCACCACAACCATCACTACTACTACCACTACTATTAATCTCTCTGAGCCTCAATTTCTTCTCCTATGAAATATCACCTATCTCCTGGGGATTTGGGGAAGTATCTCATTAGCATCTGCTGTCATGCTCAGGTCTCATGCTACTCATACTTAAAGCTCTGTGTATATTCTAAGTTAAAGTTGTCCTCTGACTTCCCAGCCATTGGAAAACTATGGAAACAGAGTAAAGACTTAGTATAGAAATGGAAAACCAAGAGAGATAATGACAAGAATTTTGACTCAGGAAGCATAGTTTTGGCTTTTCAAATCCAGATCCTCATTCTTGCCCCAGCTGTTGTCATAATGAAATAGCTTGGAAATCCTAGGACTAAAAGATATTTGTGTCTAGGACAGTGAAAAAAGGTATAAAAAATGGTCCATGGGAGCCTGGATATCTTGTTATGAGTCTCTGTGTCTGCATGTCTGTGTCTGCCTTTCCTTCCTTTTATCCTGTTATTCTGTTTCTTGTTTTCTTTTTCCTTTCCTTTCAATAGATTGATGTTTGTTCAGCAGTCAAAACGTGGGAAAACAGGCCTAGAGACAGGAGGTCCTGGGTTCAAACCCGGCCTCAGCCACTTCCCAGCTGTGTGACCCTGGGCAGGTCACTTGACCCCCCATTGCCAACCCTTGCCAATCTTCCACCTATGAGACAATACACCGAAGTACAAGGGTTAAAAAAATGTGGGAAAAGTCTATTTATTATAGCTGATATATTTTTAATATCTTTTTATATTCTCCTTCTTCCCCTTTTAACCTTTATTTTTTTCATTTTCTGCATTGACTTGGGGGGTCGAGGGTACTGTTCCTTCCACATACAGTGATTTTAAAAAATCCTGCAAAACCTTTATTTTGATTGAATTGTAGATACAGGGAGGACAGAGGTTGTTGATGGGGAGGAAAATTTCTTCCATTTCAAATTCCAATGGAAAGGGACATGAATATGGGAATGTTTTGCCTTGGAGAATCAATTAAACAAGTATTTATTAAGCTGTATTATATGCCTGACACTCTTGCAGAAGCAGCTGAGAATATAAGAACAAAGAAATAAACCTTCCCAACTCAGCAGGAATTTACACTTAATGAAGGAAACAACATTTTCACATAAAAATACATACAACATGAATATAATCTTTATTAATATAGCGTTGTTGTTCAGTCATTTTAATTGCACTAGAGTCTTTGTGAGCCCATTTTGGCTTTTCTTGACAAAGGTAATGGAGTGGCTGGTTTCAGTCCTTTAGCTCATTTTACAGAAGAAGAAACTAAGGCAAACAATTAATTGACTTACCTATGATCACATAGCTAGTAAGTGTCTGAGGTCAGATTTAAACTTAGATCTTAGTGACTGGAAGCCTAGCACATTGAGATGATTTTTGAGGGAAGCACAAGATTACAATTGGGAAAAACCTTAATGAAGAAGTTGTGCAAGTCTGTGCTTCAGTAGTGTCTTAATGAAGAGAGTTATCCTAGCAATTGAAAATAAGGTTGGAATATATTCCAGGAATATGGAACTGCCAGTACAAAGGTACAGACACTGAGGATTACCTGAATCACTTCCCCTTGACTTGGTTTAGAAAGATTTTGAAATTTACATAGCAAAAATATGGTAGTGGGCACTGATTTCCTTTCTAGAGCTGAAGTGCTAAGCATTCCGACTCCACTGCAGAGAGCTCACTGGACGAGATGGCCAAATTGTTCACATCTCAATCATATGTTTGCCTAAAAAAATATTTTACAGAAAATTTACAAAAGATAAGTGCTCAAATGGAAGTCAGAGGAAATGTTACAAGCATGCTCTCATGATCAGTTTGGAGAACTTTGGTATCAACTGTGGGAAATGGAAGCAGTAGCACTGCACTTTCTTATATGATTTGCCCACATCAAAGAAACTTCTGTCCTCTTTGAGCAACTCAAAATTGAAGTAGCTCAAAAAAATGTAGAATGAACAAATTAAGAGACATTGCCATTTGAAAAGTTCATAAGGGCTGTTTATATGTGACTTGTGTGATTGCTTTCTGAACTCCCATTTACCTGGCCAGCCAGTCAGGAACATTATATATTAGCCACACATAGTGATATAATTTTTTACTTCTTTGAGTATAAAGGACAATTTTTTTATTATTCTTTATGTCTCAAGTGTATTGTTTACATCTAATTTGTTTTTTATAGTTTGTCCACAAACATTTATTTACATGTTGTTTTCCTCATTAGACCATTAGTTCCTTGAAAGTAGGCATTGTTTTTTCCTCCAGCAAGACTGATCATATACCCTTATTCAGGATCCCTAATTACTTTGAGGATAAAGTCTAAAGATATCTGTTTGGACTTGAAATCTCTTTAAACCTAAGTTCTTTCTATATTTCTAGTTTTCATGTAAGTTCCTCCCCTCTGTGCACTCTAATCCACCAACAATTCTTAATAGATATTCCTCACACACTTCCTTCTCCATTTCTCTTCATTGGTAGTCCCCTATGTCTGGAATGTTCTTTTTCTTCACACTCACTTATTAGAATTCCTGGATTCCTACAAGATTAATATCAAAAGATACCTTTCAGGAAGAGGTTTTTTTTCTTAGTTTTCTGTTCTACTCCCATTTCAGCTGTGCCTTCATTTTTTTAAACCCTTACCTTCTGTCTTGGTATTGACTCCAAGGCAGAAGAGTGGTAAGGGTAGGCAATGGGGGTCAAGTGACTTGCCCAGGGTCACACAGCTGGGAAGTGTCTGAGGCCAGATTTGAACCTAAGACTTCCCATCTCTAGGCTTGGCTCTCAATCCACTGAGCTACCCAGCTGCTCCCTGGTACCTTCATTTTTAGGATTACTTTCCGACTATTCTGAACTCATTTTTTTCACTTACAATGGAAGTTTCTGGAGGCAAAGAATCCTTTTTCATCATATCCCTAGCTTTTTGCACAATGTCTGTCAAATATTGTGTTTCATGAATGCTTGTTGAGTGAGTCTAATAAATTTTCTTTGAATACTTTGTCCTTGGTTTTCCACTCTCTGTCTCATAGGTTGATGCACAAAAATTACCAGCAGGTACTGGCCCTGGTATTTGCTGTGGAGGAGATCAACAGGCATCCTAATCTGTTACCCAACATTTCTTCCTTGGGATTTTACCTGTATAATGCCTACCACAGTGATGCAAGAACCTTGGAGAGCTCCCTGAGATGGCTCTCTGGTCAGGGCCAGCTTGTCCCTAATTACAGCTGCAGTGGGCAGGATAAATCTGTGGCTGTCATTGGAGGAGCCACGTCAGCTCTGTCTGTCCAGATGGGGACCCTGCTTGAGCTCTACAAGTTTCCACAGGTGGGAGATACTAAGCCTTTTGCTTCTGTGCTTTGCACACACCACTCAATCTTGGGAATAGTGGAGTTATCCTCAGAGCAGACTATGAACTAAAGATAGAATTTATCATTTAACTTGTGGCATGGCAAAGAGTCCTATAGGAGGCTAGTGCAAACTCCTGTTACACTACAATAGACTCTGAAGATCAACATGGCAGCAGTTCTCTTTTGTGTTTTGTGTTGGTTTGGGTATTGATATGGGCAATTATCCTGATGCTTTTCATATTTAACCATACCTGCATTGTTGGTATAAAAGTCACATGATTATAACATATTATTCTGGTGAAGAAATGTTGTAATCTCCTCAGTAGTATTTAATTTAGAATTTTTGCATCAATGTTCATTTGGGAGACTGGTCTATAATTTTCTTTCTCTGTCTTATCTCTTCTTAGTAGAGGTATCACTATCATTTGTTTCATAAAAAGGCTGACTCTCTCTTTCCCTATTTTTTCTAAATTGTTTGTGCAGTTATTGGGATTAGCTGTTCTTTGAAAGTTTGGTAGAACTCACCTGTGAATCCATCTGGCCCAGGGGTCTTTTTCTTAGAGAGTTTTTTAATGGTTTCTTTAATTTTTCTGTGTTGGAGTTGTTGAAGTATTCTATTTCTCCTTTTGTTCATCTGGGTAGTTTATATTTTTGTAAATATTCATCTATTTCACTTTGATTGTCAGATTTATTGGCATGTAATTGGACAAAATAACTTTGAATAATTGTTTTAATTTCTTCTTTTTTGGTTGTGATTTCACCTTGTTAGTTTTTCATACTGGAAATGTGGTTTTCTTTTTCTTTTTAATTAAGTTAACCAATTGTTTATATATTTTATTAATTTTTTTAAAAACCAACTACTTGTCTTATTGATTAGTTCAATGGTTTTAATTACTTTAATTTCATTAATCTGTCTCTTGGTTTTCAGGATTTCTAACTTAGTGTTTAATTGGGGCTTTAAAATTTGTTCTTTTTCTAGTTTTTTTTAGTTGTATACCAAAATTCGTTGATCTGTTTTTCTCTAATTTATTGATGTAAAGATTAAGAGATACAAATTTAGCTCTAGATATTGTTTTTACTGCATTCCTTAAATTTTGATATGTTGTCTCCTCATTTTCACTTTCTTTAATGAAATTGTTGATTGCTACTATGAGTTTTCTTTGAAACATTTGTTCCATAGGATATTATATTATGGTTTCCAAATGATCTTAGTTTTTCTGCTACTCTTTTTTGAGTGTAGTTTTCATTATATTGTGGACTGAAAAGTATGCACATAATATTCCTGGATGTAATGTTGTAGTCCAAATTATATAGGTTATTTTTTTGAAGGTGCCATGTACGCTGTATTCCTCTCTATCTTAAATGTATACTCCTTTTTATTTCCATTCAATTTTCTCCACAAATCTATGGTATCCATGTTTTCTAAGGTTTTACTTAACTCCTTAACTTCTTTCTTGTTTTTCTGTTAGATGTATCCACTTTTGAGAGAGGAAGGTTGATGCCCTCCTCTAGCAACATTTTACTATCTATTAACTCCTGTAATTTATGTAACTTTTCCTTTAGGAATCTGGATATTATTGCATTTGGTGCATATATAATTTGGATATTGTTTCATTGACTTTGGTGTCTTTTATCATAATGTAATTTCCTAAATTATCTCATTTGATTAGATCCAGTTTTACTTTTGCTTTGCCCAAGAAGTTCCTTTTGCTGCCCTTGCTTTTTTCCCCTTTAGCTAACAGGTAGTAATTTCAGCTCCTTTCTCTTACTTTTTCACTGTGTGGAGGATAAGTGTTTAGGTAAGGGAGTAAGGTATAATCCGTCTAACAAATGTTCAGGTGTTGTCAGAATGCCCTCCCACAGAGGGGAAAACTCAAAATTATAAACTTCTTTTCCCTAACTACCTCACAAGCTAAACTCTATCTTTGTATCAAATAATATCAAGTACAAGATGGCTTAGAAGGCTTGACTTAAGATTTGTAGATGATAAAGGTTTTTCTGAGAACTGCTAACAGGATATCTATGCAGCAGCAGTAGAATCAGTTTTGATAACTGCCTATTTGGGTAAATAGAAATAATCCACCCTACTCTTCAGGCCAGAGATAAGTTAGGCTTATAGAAGTAGCAATCCCACCCCTTTCTTCAACCCAGCACCCTCTTTCCCCTAAAGAGACTCAAGTCACTCAAGCCTTGGGTGCTGCTTTTATACTCACATTCTTAACTGCTCTAACTGTCCCTCTCTCTTGGGGTTCTGTGGGTTTCTTGGGGTAGTTCACCCCCATAAGATCCTTTAAGTTATAGTATGCATATAAATATATGTATGCATATAACATGCATGTAAATATGGTGTGTGCATATATGTATGTACATGCAAATATTGTAGGCATGTATTATTTATACATATATGCATATATGTAAAAATTTTGTGTGTAGTTAATATTTGATACTGATCTTTATATAGGATAGTTAGATACACAGACTTGGTAAGCAGTTGTGATTAAAAGAATAAAGAAGCTTTTGTGAAGACATCCTGAACCAATTATCCCTCCTAATTTAGGGAATAAACCTCAATCAGTTGAATCAATTTCTATGGGATTATTCCTGTTTATTAGCCAGTTTAGCCCTGTAAAGGCTAAGTCAGATAATAGCCCTTACTGGTATATAGGCAGTTCTGTAGGTCAGTTATCAGAGCCTTCTAACTGCCAAAGAGGAGGAAGAGAAAGAATTCTATCAACTCACTCCCCTCTCCCTTGCTAGAGGTTTGAGGTTTCAGCCAGGGCTTTGAGCCTACTGTGGCATCATTGCAAACTGGTCCCATTTTTATAATACACATACACTATAATACAATTTTCAATTCTAACTATAATACACACTATTTAGATATATTTACATATCTATTTACATGTTTATGTGATATGTAATGCATGTTGTTATGTATTTGTAATACATAATGTATGTTGTAATGTATTTCAATACCCTTCCTATCTTATCAAGCCTAAACTTTAATCTATTTAACTACAGCCCTATCTTAATGAAATCTCCTAAAACTAACCCTATCTACCTTTTCTACTACTATTCTAAGCTATCTAAAATCTAAACAGTATCCATTTACCTACATGGACACTTATATATAACTAAATCCTATACTAAGTAATTATTCATTCATTCACTATTTGAATCAATTGTATCCTAACCATGTTTGTGTTTATGTTTATATGTATATGTTTATGTTGTGTTGCTATTTATGCTATGTCATGTCATGTTATGTTATGTTTCTGTTGCATGCAATATACCTACCAAAAATTCAGACTTTCCATCTTCTCCTCTTCTCTGAAGAAATCTTTTTTCTCCACATTCCATGGCAGTAATATATATTGTTGAATGCGTTATGAAAATATGCTATGTTGCTAAGTTACATTACCCAAATTCTTAGAAACATTAGTCCATCAATCACTTGATCCTCTTCATTGAAAATTTTCTTTAGTCTTTATCTGCTTATTAGCTACAAATCCTTCAGTCTCTGCACAATGTCCTTCAATGTCTATGTCCTCTTCAAAGGAATGTCCTCTTCCATCAGAATGTCTTCTTTCACTGGAATGGTGCTCTCCTTACTCATATTTTTGATTGCAGACTCTATTTGCCTGATGAAATCTCAGCTTTCTGCCTCACAGCTATTCTCCAACTCTTCTTCTTTCTTCTCCTTCTCCTCCTTCACCTCCTTATCCTTCTCTTCTTTCTCCTTCTCCTCCTCCTCCTTGTCCTTCTTCTTCCTCTTCTTCCTCTTCCTCTTCTTCCTCTTCCTCCTCTTCCTCTTCCTCTCCTTCCTCTTACTCTTCCTCTCCTTCTCCTTCTTCCTCCTCCTCCTTTTCCTCCTCCTTCTTCTTCTCCAATTTCTCCTTCTGCTTTTACTATTTCTACAGTCTCATCATCAATTGATGATGAGCTAATTTTACATGAGAACAATGAAACCAAGAATTTCTTCCTAATACTTTCACTGATGAAGATGAAATTAACACAATAGTATAAGGACCAACCCAACTCTCTTTTGCAGCCAATGTTTTCACACAAATTTTCACATATACCATATCATCTGGTTGAAAATTATGGAGAGAATAATCCAATGGACCAGACTGTACCAATACTCCCATATCATGCAGTTCTCTAAGCCTTTGTTGTAAAACACTTAAATATGAAGCAATTAGATTATTTCCCCCTAAGAGAGATGTATTTTTTCCCTTGCAATTGAGCATGTCCAAAGAGCATTTCATAAGATGATACATGCAAATCTGTTCTAGGTCTTGTACACAGAAAAAACAAAGCTATGGGAAGAATATCTTGCCATTTTAGATGAATTTCAGCAAAAAATTTCCCCACAGTAGTCTTGAGTTCCATGTTCTGTTATACTGAATCTCTGGGAGCTAGAAGTTCACTCGGTGATTGACAGGTGGATCAGTTGGATGTCGGAATGTTCCCAGGGAGGCATGAGGACACAGGAGAGGGCAGTTGGGAGCCCTGGCAGAGGTTCTTGGGTCTTTTGGAGATCAGTGGATCCTGGTCTTTGGGGTAATTGAGACTTGCAAACTCAACGCTGCAAGCTCCTCCTGTGTTTTCTGTATTGTCATCAACCTGTATCAGACCACCATCTCTGATTCTACTGCCCCTAGATATTAGGAAGTCAAGCATCTTATTTATCTAGGTTTCCCAGGGCCCGGGAGGGATCCTGGAAGTGGGCAGAAGAAGAAGAGGGTGGAAAAGGGGTGGATATCTCAAACTGATTAGACTTGGCATCTACTGAAGAAGAAGCTGAAAGATTATACAGCAGTTTGCCTGCTCTGGTGTGGCCCTGGCCAGGCTGTACCAGAGAGAAGTTATCATCTTGATTCCTTCATTTGCCTGCAGTTTAGAGATTTATTACTATCATTTAATTTAGGGTCTCCAATACCTCTATCCCATACCATTATCCTTCTTTGCCAAATATATTCAAAGTTTTAAAGTACATTCCTGAAATTGATTATTCAAAGCTTATTTGGGGAGGGAGTCACGCAGTCAGATTACAATGTTACCAAGCTGAAGAGCCCAATAAATAATACCAATTAACTCCAGGTGGGTCCTGAAGGGATATCATCCATTGATCTAAAGGATCCTGCCTGGTCAACTGTTATAAAGGAGAGGTGTCATCATATCCTCTCCCTATCCTCCATCTACCTACATCTACATCTAGTAGGGAGAGGAGTAGTGTTTTTAATTATAACAATTCAAATGCTCCACGTGAACTGAATTGACCTGAAATTTGTGGATGATAAGGAACATGAAACTTAGGTGTTATTCCTAGATTCTCAAAAACTCTTTTCAGAAAATCTTGTGTAAAATGAGATCCTTTAACCACATCTATGGTAACTGGTACATTGAATCTAGGAACAATTCCCCTAAGCAACACTTTCACTGCAAAACTAGCTGCATTTGTAGTAGACAGAAAAGCTTCAGGCCACTTTGTTAAACTATCAACAACTACAAGACAAAATGTGTATCTTCCAGCTTTGGGCATGCTTATATGATCAATTTGCAAACTCTTGAATGGGCAGTATGCCAAAGTTCTACCACCTAAACCTTCCTTTTTGAATGCATGTTGATTGAAGTTTTTGGCAAACAGAACAACTACTATAGATCTTATTTGCAACAGTACTTATTCTTAGTGCTATACATTATTTCTTTACAGGATCCACTAAAGCTTGTGTATCAAAATGACATTTTGTATGAATGGCTTGACAGAAATAGGCGTAAAAATCTTTTGGTAATAGCAGTTTCCCAGTGTCTGCAACCCATATACCATGTTCTTTCCCTGCTCCAAACTTCTCCTTCCATTTTTGAATCTCTGAGTCTACATAAACTTTTTTGTAAATCATCAGACTCAATAGTTGACAGATTCATAACATACACTGGGGCATTTTGGGCTGCATACTTTGCAGTTACATCAGCTCTATGATTTCCTTTATAAACTGAGTCTCTACCACAAGTATGGCTTCTGCAATGGATTACTGTGAGGTGTTTTGGTTTCTGGATAGCATACAACAACTCAATTATTATTTCTTAATGTGCAGTTGCTTTTCCTGATGCAGTAATAAAGCTTTGCTGTTTATAGATCTTTCCTATTTGCGTGACATACTGAAAAAGCATACTGAGAGTCTATATAGATACTAGCACTTTTACCATCAACTAGAAGACAGGCTTATTTCAATACCACTAACTCTGCTTCCTGGGCACTAAGATTTCCAGGTAATGAGCCATACCACTCAAATTCTGTGACCACTGCAGCACTAGTACAATGAATACCATTACACAGATATGAAGAACCATTGGTGAACAAAACCAAGTCTGGATTTTCAATAGGAGTGTCTTTCAAATTGATCCTAGGCACGTCCACCAAATTAACTACTTCCACACGCTCATGTAATGGCTCATCATTCTTTGGTAGATCAGGAAGAAGCATAGCTGTATTTAATACACTACACCTCCTCAACTTGATGTTCTCACTACCCAGGAGAATAATTTCATATTTAGAAATTCTTTGATCTGAATAAGCTTAAGTACAAAATTTCCTCATTGGTGCTTCTATTTGATGTGAACAGTATAGAGTCCATGGACATCCCAAAAGTAAATCTGCTGACTTCTGAAAGAATATAGCAGCAGCAGCTACCCTCTTAGATAAGGTACATTTGCTGTGACTATTGGATCAAGCTCACAACTATAATACCCAATAGGATAATAACTTTGTCCCAAAGTCTGTGTTAATACCCCAGAAGGAATTCCCTTGGTCTCATTAAAAAACAATTGAAATGATTTTAATAAGTCTGGGATACCCAAAGCAGGAGCAGATAAAATGGCTTCTTTAAGCTTAGGCAAGGCTTGCAGATGTTCAGGCTTAGGTTTCAGAGGTTCAGGTTCTATATTCCTAGTCAAATCTGTAAGGCATTTTGTTATTTGGCTGTAACCAAGTTTCCACTGTCTACAGAACCAAAGTTGTTCCAAGAACAGCTCTGAGCGGCTTTTTTGTTTTTGGAGCAGTCAGTTTTTGGATATCAGCTATTTTTTCTGCATGATACTTCTTGAACCCTCTGATGACACAAAACCTAGATATTGCACTCTAGGCAAAACCCACTGTAATTTTGCTTGGATACCTTATGTTCACACTTCTACATTTCTAAGAAAATAATTTTGCTATCTCTAAGACGAACTTTTGCATTTGGGGACTCAAGGAGAGTATCATCCACAAAATGCACCAATTTACTCTCCTTGAGTTGTATAATTTTAAGTTCTGCGTTCAAAATTTGTGAAAATTGGCTTGGTGAATCTGAGAACCCTTAAGGTAAACAAGCCCAGGTCCATTGTGTCTTTTCCCATGTAAAAGCAAAGACCTTTTGAGAATTCTCATGTATTGTAATTGAGAAAAAAGCTAAGCATAAGTCTACCACAGTGAAATATCTTAGCTGGCTTGGAATGGAAGAAATTATAGCTGATAGACTTCACACAACAGGATGAGTTTTGATCACATGATCATTGACAGCCATTAAATCTTAAATAAAAAGATACACAGGTCTTCCATTCTCAACTTTGGCTTTTTAACAGGAAGAATAGGTGTATTAAATTCTGAGAAGCAAGGTATTAAGATCCCTTGTTGTACTAGGGATTCTATGATTTGTCTTATTCCCTCAATTGCTTCTTTAGTCAAGAGATATTGAGACACAAAAGGAACTGGTCCTCCCTTAGTCCTCACCCTGACTGGAGTAACTGATTTCAACAAACCCACATCTGTAGAAGACTTTGACCAAAGATCCATAGGAATATCCTCAGGTATTGGATAAGTTGAACCTGAGTCACCTTCTGTACTCACTGGATGTAAGAAAAATATTGGAAAGGCTTTCAAAGATTCTTCTGGTAGCTGTAATGAAATATCTCCAATGAGAGATCATAGCCCTCAGTTTACAAAATAAATCTCTACCCAAGAGATTCATTGGGCATTCTAGCATACAAAAATGCATGCTTCACAGATAGTGGGCCTAAAGTAATCAGTTTTGGTTGTAATTTTGCTACTGTTTGTGGTCTTCCTGTAGCTCCTATTACCTCCATTGTACCAATAGCTGTACAGTTCTCAGGAGGACTTTGAAATATTGATTTACTCACCTCCATATCAACCAGATCATATATCTGGTCTCCAATAGTCACAGACACATGTGGTTCTCTGCTATTTTGTGGTTGGAATGTCTCCAACACTGGAGCTAACACAGTAACATCAGTACAAAGCTCACTCATCTCCTGTCCATCCAAACACACATCTACTTGATTTGGATGACTTTCCCAGGATTTTACATCTTTTTCACATTCTTCTGAGGTAGCACTACTCTCATTGGCCCCTTAACCTCTACCTTAGTTCCATTGTTCACATTTACAATCACATTTTCCTTGTCCATTTCACATTCTCCATTATTTTCAATTATTGCACAATTAATAGAATTTTCAACTATTTTTACATCACAATTCTCATTTTCCTCATATTCATTAACATTAATTACATTTTCATTTGTTTTAATTACATTATTTAAAGATTCATTAACTTTATCCTCATTACATCCAATATCATTAACCTTAAATCCTCTTTTCATTGATTCACCCAACACTTGAGAACTCCTGGGACACCATCATAAAGGACATACTTCTTTGTTCTGATCTCCCTTCTGGTCACTAACTACCTGGCTATACTTCAGTCTTTCTCCTGACTTCCCCCAATCTTGCATTGTATGCAAAATTGGTGCTTAAACTCCTTGGCAACATGCATTAGGACACACATTTCCATTAATCTGATCTTGATTTTGTTTTCTATTGTTGTTATTCCACCCATTAAAATTCTGTCTCCAAAATCTGGCCTCAGACACTTCTCAGCTGTGTGACCCTGGGCAAGTCACTTGACCCCCATTGCCTACCCTTACCACTGTTCTGCCATGGAGCCAATACACAGTATTGACTCCAAGACGGAAGGTAATGGTTTTAAAAAAAATTCTGTCTCCATCCATTATTATAACCATTATTATGTCCATTTCCTCTATTCAATTGCCTTGAGAATTGTCCCCTATAGCAACATTCTCTTACAAAATGTGCCACACCAATACAAAAATGACACCTTAGAGCTCCAGACCTCTTTTCCCTAGAAACATATTAATTTCTAGGCTGCACTGCTCTCCATGCTGCTACCACCTTTACTTCTTTGATCTTACTATCTTTTGCCTTTCTTTTTGCATCTTACAATTGTCTTTTTTAATCCTCAATAATGGAATCTTTATCAGCAGTAGTTTTATCCCTGTCAGCTGCAAATACATAAGTACCTTTCCTCTTTAATTCCTCCAAACTCATAATCTCCCATTCAGGACAGTGGTTCTTAAAAATTACCTTACTGCAGAGCAAGCATTGTTTACAAATACTCTTTTTATAAGAACAATTGTCTCTTCAAAAGGAACATTGAGCCCCAATTGCATCTCTGCTACATCTGTTAATCTGTCTAGAAAACCTGCTGGTGACTCTCCAATATCCTGTTAATTCTCTCAGATTTTGGCCATGCATCAGGTCTTCTGGAATTCCTTTTCATAACCTCAATTATAGATTCTCTAGCTTGTTTCAGATTTCTATAATTGACCTCTGAATTTAAATCCAATTCTTCATACTGCTCTGGCCATGGTGTTAAAGGAGGATTATTTCTAGTTTGTTCAATAAATTGTTGTCTCTCTCTTTTCATTAATAATTCTTAAAATGAACAAAAAGAAATCAACATAATCTGCATAGATTTTCACTGCCTGTTTAAATTCTCTGATCACTGTGTTGGGCTTGTCAAAAACGTGGGGGTTCTCCATTTACTTGCATCTAACTCTGCAGCTGAGAACTGCTTGTGTGACTTCAGATGAACAATTCCATTATCAGGTGAAATAAAAGCAGGTCTCTTAAAGGGAACAGGGAAGCAGGATTTGTACTTAGGGCCTCTGTTTCCATTTTGAGCCTATTGGGAGTCTTTGATATATCACTTTCCTCTGCTAATTTCTCAACAACAATCATATCAACATTCACAAAGTCAAAACCAGTATTTTGCCATTTACACTGTTATTTACAAGAGTTGCATTAAAATATTTTCCCATCATATCCAGCTTTGCTTGCATTATTACCATCATTTGTTTTATCTCTGAGTCTGAATATCCAAGTAAAAACACTTGATTTTACATAGAGTTACAATAAAAACCCATCAATATTTGTACACAATTGCAAAACCAATGAAAACAACCAGTAAATAGGAACAGACATGCTGCATTGATAATCTCATCAATGGCTTTAGAAATTCCCAACCAAGTAATGTGTAACAATAATTAGGAATCACTGTCAAAAACAGATATAATATCCACATCAAACAAGCATGTACAACTTCCATTATTCCCAGTAACATGTTGACAAACATACAAGAATAATGAGGAAATAATACCTGATAAAAAAATTAATTGAGTAAAATTAGAAGCCACAATGGTAAAGTAAGGCTCTACTCAACATCTTTAATTCACCACTTCAGCACTAAATAGCTGACAACTATGCTAGGTTTGATTGACAACAGTCTATATGACTGAACTGGTGGACTTCAGCACTGGAGAGCAGCTCCACTCTCCAGAAGTCAAGTGGTCTTTCCTTATTACTAAGGGTAGCATTTCTAATACAATATTAAACATTAGTGGTAGTAAGGGGCAGCCTTGGTTCATTATTGATCTTATTGGGAAGGCTTCTAACTTATCCCCATTGCTGATGGTTAAGTAGGTACTGCTTATCATTTTAAAGAATGACCCATTTATTCCCATGTTTTCTAGTGTTTTTAATAGGAATGGGTGTTGTATTTTGTTGAAGGCTTTTTCTGCATCAAGATGATCATATCATTTATGTTAGTTTGGTTATTGGTATAGTCAATTATGTTGATTGTTTTCCTAATATTAAACTGTCCCTACATTCCTGGTATAAATCCCACCTGGCCATAGTGAATAATCCTTGTGATATATTGCTATATTCTCTTTACTTTCACATTATCCAAAATATTTGCCAGTACATTCATTGGGGAAATTGGCCTGTAATTTTCTTTTTTTTATTTTTTATGACATGCAAGAAAACATATATTTAATGATTTTTTACCAATGTTATGTTTTGGTTTGTGTTATTTCTCACTAAACCTGACAGCATATCCAAAATTATAAAACAAGTCCGTGGTATTTATTTTTCACCACTAAGACAACTCCGAAGACGTTCTTTACTTTGTTTACTTCTTTAACAAAAGCCAGGGTCCATATGTGGCTATTTTGCACAAATGTAGCATATTTTTTGACTTTGCAGTGAAATGATCACTAGGCAAGGGATGTTACAAACACCTTAAATTCCTAATCTTTGCAATGAGTTTAAAACTCCATTTACCTTGTAGTACTCTGACACAAATTTTGAAAACCCCTTAGGGAAGTTATGAAGTTATGCTTTTGCTAAGTTCAACGTTTTCTCCAATTCCTTCAGTTGTAGGTTTTCCTGGGTAATCATCATTCTGATTATTTCCCTTAAATGAAAAGATGCTGGAAAGTAGTGAAAGGGGAGGCTGTTGCCACCAGTTCAAGTTCTTGTTCATCCTTACCTCTTCTGTGGCACTTTTATTTCTTTTGAATTCTTCCCTTGCCAAGTTCTGTAGATATTTGTGGTCATGTTTATTTGGTACCTCCCGAATTGCTTGTAAAATATTTCTGTATAGAAGAAGGACTTGTTGCCTTCTCGTGAACTCTTTGAGAGTTAGCACTACAAGGGGTGAGCGAGAGGATATGGTGAGTCTGAGAACTAGACTTCAACCTCCACAACCTTCTTTCCTTTCTGGTACCTCAGGCGACCTGGCCTATAATTTTCTTTCTGTTTTTGTTCTTTCTGGATTAGGTAATAATATCATATTTGTTTAATAGAAAAAATTTTGTAGGAATACTTCTCTTCCCATTTTCCCAAAGAGTATATGTATTGGGAATACTCGTAGTTTAAATGTTTGATAGAATTGACTTGTGAATCCAACTGGCCCTGGGGATTTTTTCTTAGGTGGTTCATTGATGGCTTGTTTGCTAGAATATTCCAACATATCACAGCAGCAAGAGGTAGAAAGAGAAACACCATTTAAAATTACCCTGGACAAAATAAAATACTTAGGAATCTATCTACCAAAACAAAAACAGGAATTATACAAACATAACTACAAAACAATTTCCAAAAAAGTAAAACTAGATCTAAACAATTGGAAAAACATTGAGTGCTCATGGGTAGGACAAGCTAGCATAATAAAAATGATCATTCTACCCAAATTAATTTACTTATTTAGTGCCATATCTATCAAACTACCAAAAACCTTTTTTTTTACTACATTAGAAAAAACTATAACAAAGTTTATTTGGAAGAACAAAAGATCAAGAATATCAAGGGAAATAATGAAAAAAAAACATGAAGGAAGGTGGCTTAGCAGTACCAGATATTAAACTATACTATAAAGCAGCAGTCATCAAAACAATATCATACTGGCTAAAAGACAGAAGGGAGGATCAGTGGAAAACACTTGGGGTAAGTGATGTCAGCAAGATAGTGTATGATAAACCCAAAGAGCCCAACTTTTGGGACATGAATCCACTATTTGACAAAAACTGCTGGGAAAATTGGAGAACAATATGGGAGAGATTAGGTTTAGATCAACATCTCACACCATACACCAGGATAAATGCAGAATGGGTGAAAGACTTAAATATAAAGAAGGAAACTGTAAGTAAATTAGGTAAACACAGAATAGTATACTTGTCAGATCTCTGGGAAAGGAAAGATTTTAAAACCAAACAAGAGTTAGAGAAAATTACAAAATGTAAAATAAATAATTTTGATTAAATTAAAAAGGGTTTTGTACAAAGAAAAACAATGCAACCAAAATCATAAGGGGAACAACAAACTGGGGAAAAATCTGTGTAACAAAAAATTCTGACAGAGGTCTAACTACTCAAATATACAAGAAGCTAAATCAATTGTATAAAAAAAATCAAGCCATTCCCCAATTAATAAATGGGCAAGGGAAATGAATAAGCAATTTTCAGATAAAGAAATAAAAAGTATCAATAAGCACATGAGAAAGTGTTCTAAATCTCTAATAATTAAAGAAATGCAAATCAAAACAACTCTGAGGTACCACCTCACACCTAACAGATTGGCTAAAATGATAGCAGGGGAGAGTAATGAATGTTAGAGGGGATGTGGCAAAATTGGGATGTTAATGCACTGCTGGTGGAGTTCTGAACTGATCCAACCATTCTGGAGGGCAATTTGGAACTATGCCCAAAGAGCAATAAAAGAATGCCTGCCCTTTCATCCAGCAATACCATTGCTGGGATTGTACCCCAAAGAGATCATAGATAAACAGACTTGTACAAAAATATTTATAGCTGCGCTCTTTGTGGTGGCAAAAAACTGGAAAGCAAGGGTATGTCCTTCAATTGGGGAATGGCTGAACAAATTGTGGTATACGTTGGTGATGGAATACTATTGTGCTCAAAGGAATAATAAACTGGAGAAATTCCATGTGAACTGGAAAGACCTCCAGGAATTGATGCAGAGTGAAAGGAGCAGAGCCAGAAGAACATTGTACACAGAGACTGATATACTGTGGTAAAAGTGAATGTAATGGACGTCTGTACTAGCAGCAATGCAATGACCCAAGACAATTCTGAGGGATTTATGGAAAGGAACACTACCCACATTCAGAGGAAGAACTCCAGGAGTAGAAACACAGAAGAAAAACAACTGCTTGGACACTTGGGTTAATGAGGACATGATTGGGGATGTAGACCTGAAATGACCAGACCCATGTAACTATCAATAATGTGTAAATAAGTCTTGACTGACCACACATATTAAAACCAGTGGAAATGCAAATTAGCTACAGTGGAGGAGGGGGGGAAAGGGTGAAGGGGAAAGTAAAAACATGACTTATGTAACCATGGAAAATTTTTCTAAAAATATAAAATTATTTTTAAAAAAAAGAATATTCCTAGGAGTTTTAGTTTTGGATAACTTTCAGGACATGATTGGTCATTAATTCTTTCCCAATCCATAAATCTGAAAGGTAGCTTTCTCTTTGCTCCTCAAATTTCTTCTTTTATGTTGTCTTATTGTTTCAATTATTACAGCTTTGTAGTAAAGTTTGAGATCTGGTCCTATTATATTCTTCTTTCATAATTATTTTCACAATTTCTCTTGAGATTATTGATTTTTTAATCCATATTGCTTTAATTATTATTCCTCTAAAAATATGAAGAATTATTTAATTGTTTGATACTGAATAACTAAACAAATTTAGATATAATTGTAAATAATGAGTAGGGAATTCTTAAATCCACCACCTTTCTTCTAATAAAACATAAATTTACTGACTATATGTTGCTGAAATTTGCTCAACAATATGAGAGGTGCAAAAACCAAAATGCCCCGTTTTTCTTTCCCAACCAGATCAGCTATGGGCCTTTTGATTCCATCCTGAGTAACAAGGCTCACTTTCCTTCTGTCTTCCAAGTGGCCCAAAGGGACTCATCCCTACTCCATGGTATTGTCAGATTAATAGCATATTTTGAATGGACATGGATAGGTCTGGTGACCACAGATGATATGAGAGGTGAACAATTCCTATGGGACATAAGGGGGCATATGGTCAAGCATGGTATTTGTCTGGCCTACACTGAGAAGCTGCCAGTCAGTGAAAGAAGACATACAGAATCTCATGATATGTTCATGCCACGTATCATACAATCCTCAGTCAGAGTGATCATTATTCATGGTGACACAGATTCACTCATGATCCTTAGATATTCACAGCCTCTTTTTTATTTCTTATGGAAGGTCTGGATTACCACATCTCATTGGGACATCACCATGAGACCCAATTGGGATGATGGCTATAGTTTCCATGGAGCACTTTCATTTTCCCAGATGACAAAGGAAATACCTGGTTTCAAGCACTTTCTCAGGACAGTAAATCCTGCTAAATACCCAGAGGACATTGTACTTAAGGAGTTCTGGTGCTCAGCATTCAAAGATCAAGAAAAACTTAAAAATCAAAAAGAACACGAATGCTCACCGAATGCCTCCTTGGAGACTCTGCCTCTGCGCTTCTTTGACATGACTATGTCTAGTCTGAGTTATACCATCTACAATGCTGTGCATGCTGTGGCCTTGGCCCTTCATGAAATGCTCCTGGTGATCACAGAGAGAGCACCTGTAAGAGTTGGAGAACCCTGGGTGCCCCAACCTTGGCAGGTAACATTAAGCTATCAGATTTATCAATATGAGAGTAAAAGAAAATAATAAATGTTGGAGGTAATGTGGCAATATTGGGACACTAATGCATTGCTGGTGACATGAATTGATGTATCCATTCTGGAAGGCAAATTGAAGAGCTTTAAAAGACTACATACCTCTTGATACAACAATACCACTACTAGGTCGGTATCCCAAAGAGATTTTAAAAATAGAAAAGGACCTGTTTGAACAAAAATATTTGTAGTTGTGCTTTTGGTGGTTTCAAAGAATTGGAAATTAAAAGAATGTTCCTCAATTGGGGAATGACTGAATAAACTGTGGCACATGATGGTGATAGGTTACTATTTTGCTGCAAGGAATTATGAACAGGATGATTTTAGAAAGCTCTGGAAAGACCTACATAAAATGATGCAGGGTGAAATAAGCAGATCTAGGAAAATATCATACACAGTAACTGAAATATTGTGGGACATTCAAATGTGATAGACTTTGCTACTAATAGTAATACATTGATCCAGGACAATGCAATGGGATTTATGAAAAAGAAGGCTATCCACTTCCAGAGAAAGAACTATTGGAGTGGAAATGCAAATGAAAACATGATTTATCACTTGTTTATTTGGGTATATCATTTCGTGTTTTGGTTTTATAAGATTATTCTTACAGAAATGAATAATATGGAAATATGTTTTGAATGATAATACATATATAACCCAGTGGAATTACTTGTCAACTCTGGGAGGGGGAGAAAAGAAGGGAGGGAAACAACATGAAGCATATAACTTTAGAAAACTTATTTTTAAATTTGTTGTTGGAATAAAATGAATATAAAATTAAAAAATTAAAAAGTGCTCATGTAAATAAAAATAACTGTTCTTGGTGCTTAAAACATGAAAGTATTTCCTTAGAGGACAGAGTCTGCTTTCTACATGTGCTTTTGTGGAAACCAGAATGTTTATTGCCCCCACCAAACAAAAGCACAAACTTTGGGTCATGAGTCCTAGGATCTCCTAAATTTCCCTAAGTCTTGCTTTGGTAAGAGACTTGTCCTTGGATACTAAGTGGTGACTCACTTCTTTTCCCTTTCAGCTCCACCCTTTTCTGAAGAACACCTGCTTTAACAACAGTGCTGGTGACCAGGTGTTTTTGGATGCCACAGGAAGTTCTGAAACTGATTATGACATTTTGAAATACTTGTTCTTTCAAAATGGGACTGAAACTCTTGTGAAAGTTGGACAATTTATCCCCAGTGCTCCTTTTGGTCAAGATTTCACCATTTCTAAGGAGGCCATAGTGTGGGGCTCATTTGAGTCAAAGGTCAAAAGGAATTTCAATGTTAATTCAAGGCTTCCAAAAATGGAAATACATCTTATTTCTTAGGTCATCTCCTGAAAGAGCTTTTTAAGTTTTCAGATCATGAATATATATTATTTATTCCTATTAACCTTGGCATAGACATATTTTAACAGAGAAAATCTTCCTCTGCTCCCTGTCTCTCTTTCCTCCCAGAAAATTTCATGTAATATGTGAAATTCCCACATCTTACAATATTTTATAGGCTGTGTCATGGTAAATCATCCATTCACATCCAAATCAACCATTCAGCTAAAGCAAAGACATTTTCAACATGCAGTTCTGTTTAGTGGAATAGAAAATGGGTTTGACACCTATTTTTAATATTAGCTACATTTCTGAATATTCTAAAATAATTTAGTTTGCCAAAATATACCTACCAGATTAGTATAGGATTTGCTATTTGCTTTCCACTGCATAATCAATTCTATCACATCCTTCAACTCTGTTGCCTTACCCCTTATATGGATAAAAATTATGTGAAAATATTTTTGTTCAGTGTTTTGTGATTTGTTAAACAGTCAAGGTTTTTAAAATGAACAAAATTACTTCTACAATTATAGATTCTTATATCTTAAAGGAACTTTTGAGGTCCAAAAATTTCCTTTTCCAGATGAAGAATCTGAAACCCAGAGCAGAGAAGCAAGCCAGCTAAAGTCAGATAGTTGTTGGTGAATGGCTATTAAATCATATCCCATGAATACTGATCTAGTAAACATTGTACTGCATGTGTTTATTGATTTATGGTCCATGGAGAAGGCCCATTGCTCTCCTACAACTCAGATTTCTTTGCCTTTCCAAAGTGATATTCTCATAAAACAATCTACCATCTATTCTTATGGCCCAGACCCTGCAAACACTTTCTTCTCTTATCACTGTTCAGACTCTCAATGCTGTGTGCAGTGATAGCTGTGCCCCTGGATTCAGGAAAACCCAAAGGGAAGGAGAGCCCATCTGCTGCTTTGATTGTTCTCCATGCCCAGAGGGGGAGATTTCTCATCAAATCAGTAAGTATTTGAAATTGTTTTCTCTAACCCACCCAATGAAAACATAAAAGACTGGCATTAATTAGGCTTTTGGGGTCATATAGAATTTATTGAAACACTCATGATAAAGTAACAAGATATGCAGCCCCTAGAGGGACTTGCCTCTTTTTTTCTGTTTATGGATCTCATCATCTTGGCTTCTTTTAAGTATTGCACACCAAGGCATGGGAATAAGTATCAAGTGAATGCATATGTAGGATGATATCTCTAGAATTGGAAGAAACCTCAAGAACCATCTTTCTCAAGTTCCTCATTTGATCAACCAAAGAATGTGGGGTGGTTGCTGAGACTTAGTGATGTTAAGTGACTTTCCCAAGGTCACACAGGAAGTATGAGAGTTATGATCTCCTCAGAGGTCCTCTGAGTCAATGCTTTTCCTACTATTCTGTAGGTGTTTGTTCTTCACTTTTGAAGAGGATCAATGATGTCATTGAGTGATGTCAAGACTTTCATGAATTGGATTTAAGTGTGGCAGTTGAAAAAAATCAGTAGCCTCACTCTCTTCCAGTGTCATTGAAATCCAGTGGCAAGACAAAAAGTTAGCATGACTAGTAATAGCCCAGAATATAGTGGATGATCCTGGCATCTCTCATGCCTGACCAAGCTCTAACTACTCTGTTATAATTAAAAATTATGAGGGCCAAAATCAAAAGGGAAAATAGTATTTTAATAAAAGCCATGCTGATAGAGATAAACTGACCACGCGCCTGTAAGAAACCTATTCCAACATCACACCTCCGCCATTTAACTTTCCTCTCTCTGCAAGCTCAGGTAGCTAAAGAGGAAGTTCCAAGTCACTACCCCATACTTAAAACAGTCCCTCACCTTGAATACGTAATCCAAAACAGGAAACCCATGAAACCTGTTGGATCACGGGAAATGTAGTTTTAAGGACCCCCACAGGTCCACAGAAGTTTGTCAAACAATATATTGAGGTTCAATCCTTCCAAATAGAACCTCAGGTGATTTTAACTAACACAACTCCATTGTTCCTATTTCATGAAAAATATTTCACCATGGTTGATTTATGTTCTGCTTTCTTCTCAAAACCTAAACAAAAAGACTTACAGAAGATATTTGCATTCACATGGCAAGGAAATCAATATTCCTGGCATTGTCTACCCTCAGGGATTCTGCAAAAGTCCCTCAGCATTTTCCCAAATCTTAAAGATTTGAAGAATATCCATTTCAAAGACAGTAAGCTGATCCACTTTGTGGATGATATACTGTTAGTCTCATCATCTGCTAAAGTGTGCCAGCATGATGGTAAACATATTTTGTGTGAGTTGTATGAAAGTGGACACAAGATATCAAAAGCAAAAATCCAAAGGTATCTTCCACATGCACAGTATCTTGAATTTGTGCTGTCTGAGGGGTCCAAAAGCACTTATCAAAAGAGAATAGCACATATTCAGAAGCTGAGTGCTCCAAAGACCAAAAGGCAACTCAGCCATCTTGGGGACTATGAGTTTTTGCAGACAATGGATTCCAAACTATGGTGAAATCACTAAACCACTGACTGCTCTAACAAAAGACACTGAGTCAGAGCCACTGAAGTTAAGAACATAGCATTTGCAAGCAATTGCAAAGTTAAAGGAAGCAATATTATCCACTCCTGCTCTCAGTATCCCTGATTACTCAAATCCATTCATGCTCTATGTTCATGAGTGAAAGCGAGTGGCTTTAGGAGTTTCGGTGCAGAGTTTGGGATCAAATCAATGTCATGTCGCATATTACTCCAGTCAATCAGATCCCATAGCTGCAGAAATAGCTCCATGTTTGAGACGTGTGGCAGAACCTGCTTTACTAGTGACAAAATCTACAGATTTAGTGTTAGGCTGTCCGATTTTTTTTGTTTATTGTTTACAGTTTATTGTTCACATGAAGTTCAAACACTTTTGCTAAAATACAGAACACAGGCATTTTCAGACCAATGCCTGACAAAATATGAAATAGTGCTTTTAGGGAGTGAACATATAACACTAAAGAGATGCAACACTCTAAATCCAGCTACATTATTGCCTGATTTACCAAAACAAGAAGAGCCATTGCATGATTGTGAAACTGTAGTGCAAATGGCAGAAAGACCTAGGCAAAATCTGTCGGATTTTGACAACCCTGATATGATCTTGTTCACTGATGGTTTCTCATTCATGAGAAATGGAATAAGATTCACAGGTGCTGCAGTACTGGGTGAATTTAAAATATTATGGTGCGCTTCACTACCCAGAAATATGAGTGCTCAGGGTGCAGAGTTAATTGCTCTCAAAAATGCATGTGAGCTTGCAGAGAATAAGAGAAAAAATATTTCCACAGATTCCAAGTATTCCTTTGGAATCTATAATAAGAATGGTTCCCTTTGGCTTCAAAGAAGATTTTTAACATCTAGTGGGAAATTAATTGCTCATGCAGACATTATTTGGGAATTGCTGTCAGCTTTCCAATTACCCAAAGAATTGTCAGTGATCTACTGCAAAAGGCATTCTTTAAGTCAAGACCTAGTTGCAAGAGGGAATCATAGGGCTGATATGGTTGCACAATATGAAACTCAAAATGCTCCTGCTTGCATTATGAATCTCTCTGTTGTTGACACCATGGACCTTGAAAAAGCTCATTCAGACACAGAAGTTCAGAAGTGGAAGCAGAATTTAAAGAACATGGGATTTGGATAGTGTCAGTGGGAAAATAAATTCTTTCAAAAAATATTTTACTCTCACATCTGTCAGTCAATACACAACAAAGTTCATTTTGGGACATAGGAATTAATAGATACTGTAAAAAAGGTTTATATTGCTCCTGGAATCACCAGTGTGGCAAAGGAGATCTGCTCTGCTTGCTCTATCTACCAGAAATACAACCAAAGCATATTTAAGCAGAAAGCATTCCGTGGCTGACCACTAGCATTCACACCATTCAAAAACCTGCAAATATAAACATGCCTAAAGCAGGAAATTATACATTTTGCTTAGTGATAGTGGACCAACTAACTAGATGGCCTGAAAGTTCTCCATCTAGCAAGAACACAGCAAGCTTTATGACAAAAATCTTGTTGAAAGAGATCATTCCAAGATTTGCAATTCCATGAAGAGAGGATGTGGGAAAAGGGACCCATTTCACAGATTCCATTCTAAAACAGGTTTAGGAGACTCTTGGTATCACGCCAAAGTTTCATGTCCCATATCACCCTCAGAGTTCGGGTTGAACTGGGAAATCAAAAGTATGCTGGGAAAATTGTGCACAGAAACACACTTAAAATGGCCATAAATCTTACCTCTAGCTCTGTTCCACCTACAGACTAGATCAAGAGGAGATGTACATGTCTCACCATATGAAATGTCTTTTTGGACATTCACCAATGCAGGCAAAAGATTTTAAGACAGCTTACATTTCTATGCTTGAAGCAGACTTACAGCTTTATGAATATACCATAGAATTACAGAACAGGATTAAACAATTGCCAGCCATGGGAGTTTTATCTCAGGGTGGACCTTTATATTTTTTGCTTCACAATATAAATAGTGGAGTACAAAGTATCCTACAGTTTGTGATTTGAGGTGAAGTTAAAATGTGGACTTCACTCAGGGCTTAGTGCAAGAAGCACTCTGAAGTCTTTGTATATAAAAATAGACTATTTATTGAAATATAACACGATATAAAAGAATATAAGGATATTAAAAAAGATTACTAAGCTACAGGGATCTATCTCCACCCACATCCACTGGATTCACAAGAATCTGCTTTGATCCTGGTTTCACAGGCTAACACTGGCTCTCTGATAACTAAATAACCCCAAATTTTCCTTACCTAATACTATCTGTTACTATATCCTTATAAAATTATAATTATTATCTATAACTCCAGTTATGATGAGCAGAGATGTCAAATAACTGAGCTGAGGTGTTCACTCAGAGTCAAGAGCCAAACAGCATTTTTGTGGTCTTCTTGAGATGAAATCATTAACCAGCCTTGATTAACCAATCAATAGATTCAATTCTAGTGTTTCCCTGGTGTGGAACAGGAAAACACCAAAATACTTCAAGATCTGTTTTCTTCTTCCTCCAACTCCAGGCAAAGCAGTAGAAAGAATCAGAAACAGGAGCTTGTTCCTCTTACTCCAAGGAGCAAGGCAACTGTCAGAGTTAAGAGTTGGTCATGTAGATTCTTTCTCTCTCTCAACATTCTAGAGAACTTTGGCTCAGATCTCTTCCAAAAATCCTATTTGTTCTCCAACCAGCTACTCTGCTCTTTATCCATAAAGTGAATATTATAATACTTAACTTCTTGTTATAAACCTTATAACCTTAAAGTTTTCAATGCATTACAAGCAGTATTTTATTTCATCTTTCTAACAACCCATGGAGGTAGAAGCTATTAGCATTCCCATTTGACAGATGAAGTCCTGAGGTAATTTGTGCAGGGTCATGAAGTTACTAAATGTCTGAGGTCAGATTGGAACTCAGATCACCCTGACACTAAACCCATTATTCCACCCTCCCCTGCCAGTGCACAACCTAGCTGCCTTTAAAAGCAAGGAGCTCTTCAAAGTAGTGAGAAGATAAGAAGATTTCAACTTCAAGAATATCTCATTGAGCTGAGTGAACAGGCCAAAACAGTAAATGAGTTCTATTAGGGACAAGTGTGATTGAAAATATCAAAAAACCCCAGACATCTTCATCAGATAGTGGACTTTATAATGACTGAATGTTACTATTTCCAGACAATTTGTTTTAAGTCAATCATTCCCCACTCCAATAAGGTCTTTATCATCAGTTGTTGAAAAACAAAAATGGAACCTTTGTTCTCATAACTATCTTCTCCTATCCTTTTTGCATCATAATATGATTCAGAAAATGTCTGAAGAGCTTTTCTAGACTAAAAGTTTTTAACCTATTATTAGTAAATGGAAGCATTTCTTTCATTACTCCAGTTGATGAAACTCAAAGATGAAGATGTATTCCTGTATTAACATGGAGTCCACATTTAATGATCCCCTGAAAAAGTATAAAGACTTTGTTTTCTGCTGAATTGGGAAGATACCCAGTATTTCCTGATTTCCACACTGAGACTACGTAAAAGAGATTGACAATTAATTTCAGGCAGGTGAGGTATGAGCCAAAGTAAAGGAAGAACCTAGCCTTTGAGAAGGAATTACTCTTGTGAAGATGGGATGGGATTTCTCTCATCTTCCTATCACTGACCATAGCCTTGAAGAAGAGAAACCCTTTCTAAGAGTAAGACTGCTTGAAGTACTAGTGAGGGGCATACTCTGCAGGAAGACATTGATACAAGGAGATAATCACTTGACACTCATAGCTCCAAGGACTGTGACAAGGAGAAAGTCAGTTATGGACTCAAGAAAATGAATTCTTACAGTGAAGATTGTAGGTACAAAGAGTACTATATGAAGACACAAATGAACAAGGCCACAAAATACTGGAGAAGCAACTAGACATTGCTGTGTTTCTTACTTACTTGCTATACTATCATAATATTCTAAGATTAGCTGCTGTAAGAAGGGGGTAAGGAAGATTTGGGGTATGGTGGGACCCCCTGGTTGATGTATAAGGGCCACTACTCCTCCACAGCAACCCCTCCTTACTAGGGAAACAAAGTTGGGTTTCTTGAAAAATGGGGTTCCCCTAAATGATCATGCTGGGGCTAAGTAATTGGAGGAATATATTCTCTATGAGGGGAAACAAGTGGGACCCCAACAAGATGTTTGTACCAGGATGTAACCTGAGAAGCCTCCCCAGATTCCCAGCTGAAATACAGTTTAAAAATGGAGGTCTGCTTTCCTTCCTCCCTCAACCCACACATTCTGTCTCCCCTCAAATACAATTACACGAATCTGACTGATATGAAACTAATGAAGGTTTATTCAGGAACAAAATGATTAAGGAATGAAATATGAGGTGTCAGGAAAAGGGTGCAGGAGATTCCCTAAAATTCCCTTTCAGTCCATCACTGGATAGGGTTATAGCAGTAGTTCATCTGAATTCCCCAAATCCCAGCTTCTCTGACCTGATCCCCAAATAACAATCCTATGACTAGAATTATTTCTAAATAAAGAGGAATATAGCAAGGCAATGTTCAAGGCAAGTTTGTGGGCCCCAGGGGCCACCTTCCCACAGAATTCCAGACTGCACCCTCCCCCCTTACCCCCCCAGCCCCGCCAAACTGAAGAAACTGTTGATTCATATTCTCCCATGTGTTCTGGAACTGATAGAGATCAAGAAGAAGGGTTTATCTTCACTGAAGGTCTTTGGAAACTCTTCAGATTCACTTTGAAGGTCTTACACCCCCCCAAATCCAACCTCCTTCCTTCGCTGTCCCCCAAAGGTTGAAAGATCTGTTGGTTCTCCTCCCAGAAGTCTTTGCAGTCTGGCCAACTGTCATTCTCTCCCCGTCTTCAGTGTTCCATCTCTTAATTCCGAAATGTAGGCTTGCCTAGCCTCTTATGCTACCTAATGTATTTGAGAAAAGGGTGGCACAGTTTTCTGGGAGAATGATCTATAAAATCTATTTTTATTATTCTCTTTTAGTAAAAAGTGCCATAAAAATTGCTGTGATCTAATTGTATCAACTGACTAACTATTATGGGGAAACATATTTATGGAAACTTGTGATCCATTATTTTAGATGAGGACCAGACCCACACACCACCTTTAAAACCTAATAATAGTGCAGTGCATTCTGGGGGGCTCAATGTGAGTATGTGTTGAGTAAGTAGATAGTACAGTGAATACAGATGGGGTTAGAGTCAGGAAGACTTGAATTCTAATCCAGGGTCAGATGATTACTGTCTGTATGATAGTAGGCAAGTCACTTAACTTATGCTTGCCTTGGTTATCTCTTCTGTAAACTGTGAGTACTAATATTGAATTTTTATCATGATTAATATTGGGGAGGTAGAATCAAGCATGCATGTAATAGGGTATATATATGTATCTGTATACATATATATAACATATATATATATAACAATTTTCTTCAACTGGAAATAATTAATATTGAGAAATAACTTGATCTAAGTCTTATAAATGACAAAGTTTTATAAATTGGCTCAGTGAAACTGAGCTTGATCAACTAGGTGGCACAATGGTATCATCTTTAATTATACCTTGAGACATTCATCCCATCCTCTGTAGTCAAAAGAACTGACCACAGCTATTATGTCTGCTTGCTGCGTCTAAGAAGAAGGAGATTTTTAAAAAACATTAAACATATTTATAGCTGCACTTTTTGTAGTGGCAAAGAACTGGAAAGGGAGGGTATGTCCTTCAATTGGGGAATTGCTGAACAAACTGTGGTATATGCTGGTGATGGAATACTATTGTGCTAAAAGGAATAATAAACTGGAGGAGTTCCAGGCGAACTGGAGAGACCTCCGGGAACTGATGCAGAATGAAAGGAGCAGAGCCAGAAGAACACTATACACAGAGACTGATATACTATGGTAAAATCGAATGTAATGGTCTTCTGTACCAGCAACAATGCAATGACACAAGACAGCTCTGAGGGATTTATGGTAAAGAACGCTACCCACATTCAGAGGAAGATCTGCAGGAGAGGAAACATATAAGAAAAACAACTGCTTGAACACATGGGTTGAGGCGGACATGATTGGGGATGTGGTCTCGAAACTACCACACCAATGCAACTAACAACAATTTGGAAATAGGCCCTGAACAAGAACACATGTTACAACCAGTGGAATGTGCGTTGGCCATGGGTGGAAGGAGAGCAGGGGGGTGAAGGGGAAAGTAGGGGCATAAAGTATGTAAACGGGTTAAAAATGAACATTAATAAATGTTTAAAAAAACATTAAACAATGAGATGCTTCTTGTCCTCTACAGATATGAAGCATTGTATGAAGTGTCCTGAAGATGAGTATCCAAATAAGGAGAGAGATTGCTGCCTCCCTAAAGCCATTACTTTCCTGGATATCAAAGAACCTCTGGGAATGACTCTGGCCTGTGTGGCTCTTTTCTTCTCTGTGCTCACAGCTCTGATTCTCAGGGTGTTTGTGAAATTCCAAAACACCCCCATAGTCAAAGCCAATAACTGGGCCCTCAGCTACACTCTCCTCATCTCCCTCACTTTCTGTTTCCTCTGCTCCTTGCTCTTCATTGGCCGTCCCACTGAAGTCACTTGCCTCCTCCGACAAACGATATTTGGGGTAGTGTTCACTGTGGCTGTTTCTTCCATTTTAGCAAAAACCATTCTAGTAGTTCTGGCCTTCAAGGTTACAGCACCAGGGAGCAGGAGCAAGATATGGCTTCAACCGAGAGTGTCCAACTGTGTTGTACTCCTTTGTTCTGGGATTCAAGTGATTCTATGTAGCATCTGGTTGGGAATCTCTCCCCCCTTCGCAGACACAGATACACACTCCCAACCCAGTCAGATCATCATTGAATGTAATGAGGGCTCTGTCCTTGGTTTCTACTGTGTCTTGGGCTACATTGGCCTCTTAGCCCTGGGCAGCTTCACAGTGGCTTTCCTGGCCAGGAACCTCCCTGACACCTTCAATGAGGCCAAGTTCATCACCTTCAGCATGCTGGTGTTCTGCAGTGTGTGGGTCTCCTTTCTCCCCACATATCAGAGTACCAAGGGCAAAACCATGGTGATTGTGGAGATCTTCTCCATCCTGGCCTCCAGTGCTGGATTACTAGGCTGCATCTTTATCCCCAAGTGTTGGGTGATCTTGCTGAGGCCAGAAGGGAACACTCAAGAATGTATAAGAAAGTATTATGTGTGAGAAATTGAGGGGATTAGGAAAGGAAAGCAAGTGCTTAAATGTTTGTATGTATGCGCTTAAATTATTATATAACCACAATGACTGAATCTTGTGACTCAATTTTCTAGCTGTCTTCCATTTCTATTCAGTTCTGCACCTAGTCTAAATTTCCCCCTTGAAATGACTGATGAGCCAGGTAGGAGACAAACCTACAGAAAACCCTGAGAGGGGCTTGTACAGTCTGAAACCTGATCTCTTCTGTTACTGTCAAGCTAAAGACTTCAAATCTTTCTTTTAGATAGCTTAGGAGAGCAGTGTCAGTGCCATCATTAGATAGATAAAGTCAGGCAAGCCTCAACTTTTAGCTGAGGGCAGAAAGGATTGAACTGTTGATCATCATTGCCAACTAGGGATCTCCATTACCTTCTCTCCCAACCTGAACCTTGTTATTAATTTTATTAAACCATCATTCACCTTTGAAACAGTCAAATAAATTAATAAGAAAATCGAAGGAGGCTTAGTCGGTGAAGGGCTATTCAGAGAGAAAGCTCTCTAAGGCCAAGGTTAAGACAAGTCCTGGCTGGCCAACATTGCTTTCTCTCTGGCAGGGATTTGTAACAGAAGGGACATTGAAGGGGGACTAGGCAATGCAAAGCCCTAGCCAACCACTAATACTTTACCCCAGTGGTGTTTCCTATCTGGTACAGACTTCTGTATCCTCTTGCCTCTAAGCTATTTCTATCAGGGACAGAGGGGAGCCATTTGCTGTCCAGAAGGCAGGGATACCCCAACAAGTCAGCTCATACACAACCAATGTAACCAGCCATTTACTACAACATCCTAGGGGTTTTCTCTACCATTTAACATACCTAACAAGAAAGCTGGATAACATGGAAGCCCAATATAGAGAACTAGTAAAAACAAAAACAGCGTGGCAGGGAATTGTGGAGCAGGAATTGGCAAAGCTAGAGGGGGCAGAAAAGCCTGAGACATGCACTAAACTTGAATTGAAAACAGAGGCACTAGAGTCAAACCCTGCAACCATTTTCCCATTAAAAGAAGTACGTATGGTGTTACCTGATTTAGGCATTTGGCATGTGACATCTCATAAGAAATTCACACAAGCAGATCTCAAGGCAATAAGAAAATGGGCCCCTAAATTTGAAGAAGAACAAAATCAAGTAATTAGGGAATTTAAAAGAATAATTAGGATTTATGAAACATTGTGAGAAGATTTTGAATTACTGATGGAAAAGACCCTGTCAAAAAGAGAGAAACAGAGAATAATTGAGCAATGTAAAAACATTCCCACAATTCCCAACTAGTCTCTGAATGATCCAGGCTGGGAATACTGCTTGGTAGAAGCATACAGAGAATTAGGTAGAGCAAGAGAGGCAATCCTGGAGACAATGAAAGTCAACTTCAAGTGCCTCAGACCTTGGTCTAAGTTTGAGAGGCTTAGACAAGAAACAGCAGAAACACCAGATAGCTTTTTGGACAGAATAATAGACTGTGGAGAGAAATGGCTTGCTTTTGACACTCTGAATGAAGATAAAACCAGTCACATATGCTGGAAATTAGTTAAAAATGCCTGTCCTGCAGTGAAGAGTTTTTTCAGGAGTAGATACCCTAATTGGTATTCCATGAGCCTTGAGTTTAATTCAACACATCCAAAAGTTCACTCAGGATCTCTTGGAGCGGTATATGGTCTCTGCAGGCATCTTTATGGCATCTTCTGCAAGAAGTTCACTTTCTGGATTCGGGGAGGTAGCAAGTTTCTTACCCTAAAATTACTTTCAAAGGAACTGAAACTTCACATTATAATATTATAACACATTCCCCCCTCCCAAGAGGATATTGAGAAACACACGGATCACACTGGGCTACATGGCTGAGGCACACGGTATATGAATCACTTGCCAAAAAAATCAAAAACATCACAAAATCCAAATAAAAGAGAAAAAAGTAACTACTGAATGAAATAAAAAATGTCCAAATGTTATATGAAAAAATCCTAAGGAAAAATAAAATTATAACAGGTCCTTGAGTCAGGGGACAATTAAAATGATTTATGTCTGATAAACCTGTAATAGTAATCATGCATTTACCCACTCAGAAGCCAGGATTACAGTAAATTGCCACAGCATGAAAGATAGAAAAGGAAGTAGATTTTTAAAGCTGATGGGAAATACCATTCCCTGGTCTGATCTTTCCTCCTCTCTCAGGGACAGGGGAGCCAGAACAGCCAATGTTAAGTACTTGATAGAAAGTGTTGTACAAGGAGTGTGATACAAGTAGTCCTGAGTCTAACATATATCAAACAGATGCAACCTCGAGTCTCACACAAGGTTCAAGTCCTTTTGTAATGGCGCAGAATCACATCAATCCTACCAAGATTGTTTGTCTCTTTGACCTGTGTGCTCATTTGGCACTATGGAGGTTAAGTCTATGCTTCCTTGACAATGTGCAGGTGAAGCCAGTGCTCCTTTATGATCCCTTATTCTGGAATCAGACTCATTCATGAAGCAAAGTCCCATAATATTTAAACAACCAGTGGCAGGCCTCCACAGCCCAACGTTGTTGGGCATGCATCTGCATTTAGGGCTAATGGACATTCTAAACCTTACACTAGTGTAAAATCAAAAAATCTTTTAATATTGGTGACATGTACTTCAAGTACAAAAATGGGAGAAGGAAAAAAGCAAAACTCAAATACTATATTGCACATACAAGGAAAAACAATAAGAAAAATGTTTTAAAAATCAAAAATATATAGGTCACAATCAGAGACACACTGTGTCACTCAAAGAGAGGTAGAAGACAGAGGTTTCTTACCCAAAACATGAGATCCATTTCATTTTTAACTTAGCCATGATTCACAGTGTGAGAGCAAATGATTTTCACAAAGTAACAGGTTTATAAAATAGTAGTGCCACAGGCAATGCACATTCAAAAAAAGTACCAAATTCTCAAAATGCACAAAAAACACATCAACTTATGTAAAGGTTTACTAATACAAGTTTTGTCCAACTAGTTTATGGACTTTTTTAAAGGTATTTTTTCAGGTTCAAGGATAGGATGGTACAAATAAAAACAAAATTAAATCTCAAAGCAAACAACCAGTAAAATACAATAAAAACGATAGGATATAGTTTCTCATCATCTATAGAAGGTGATCTCTTTACATGGGAGCAATGGATCCAAGAGCCCTTTTCTCCAATTTTAATGGCTATTGGAGTGGTTAACAGGACTTTGGATGGACCATCATAGGCAGGTTGAGTTGCCCCAGTATGCCAGAAGTTCTTTATGTAAACTTTGTTACCTGGGTGCAAGTCATGGAGTGAGAGGTCTATAGGACCTGCCTGTACAGTAGCTCCAAATTCATGAAGCTCTTGCAATTTGGCATGTAGATCTCATATGTACGAGGCAATAGAAGTATCTCCACCTAGTAATAATGTATATGCATGGGGAAAAGGCTTAGCCTTTATAGGAGGATGTCCAAAAAGCATCTCAAATGGTGAGATGTGTAGATCTCCTCTGGGCCTGGTTCCTAGATAAAATAGGGTGAGATGGAGAATTTTTCAAGCCATTTTAAATGTGTCTTAGTGCACAATTTTCCAATCATACTTGAAAGTTCTTTGTTCATTTTTTCAACTTGACCTGAGCTCTGGGGATGGTATGGTACATGAAATTTGGGAGTTATCCCCAAACATGAAAAAATCTGAGATAGGATCAAATCTGTAAAATGAGTTCCTCTTTCTGAATCAATGTATGCTGGCAGGCAAGCCAAAGTGAGGAATAATTCCTTTTAAAATCACTTTGCCACAAAACCCACTGTGGCTCAAGTAGTAGGAAATGCTTCAGTCAATCTGGTCAGCTGATCTACTATGACCAGACAAAATTTATACTGTACAGCTTTTGGCATAGTGAAAAAGTCGATGTGTAGGCATTCAAAAGGTGGGTAAGCCAGAGGACACCCACCAAAAGCTTTTCCATGAAAGGCAGGCTGATTAATTGCTTGGCAGGTAGGGCAGGCTGTACACATTTTAGAGGCTATGATAGTTATGCCAGGGGCTATCCATACTCTTAACAGAGTCCACAATGCCCTGGGTACCAAAATGACCATTTTTATGAATAGATTGGCAAATTTGATGATAAAAAACTTCGAGGGAAAGGGGTTTTCCTTCAGATGATAGCCATACTCCATTCATCAATCTGGCCTTAAATTTTTGCTTCTATTTTTCCACTTCCTTTTCAGTATAAGAAAGGGATAGATTTAAGTCATCAGTAGTTGTCAAGGATAAAATTAACTCAGGCCATTCTAAGGCCACTAGTTTTGTAGTAGTTTCTGCCCAATCATTCCCTCCAGAGATAGGGTCAGTGCCATGTGTGTGGGCAGAGCAATGAAATACAGCTAGGGCTTCAGGGAGCCAGAAGGTAGAAAGAACTTCATTAATATTTTCTCCATTCGCTATACATTTTCCAACTGATGTTAAAAAACCTCTTTGAAGCCAAAGCATACCCACTGCATGATATATGGCGAATGCATATCTAGAGTCTGTGTAAATTGTTGCCTTCTTATCTGTGGCAATTATACAGGTACATTTTAGAGCTATCAGTTCTGAACCTTGATCACTTATATTTGAGGACAGTGAAGCTGACCCTAGAGGGACAAATTCTGTGACTAAAGCAGCGCCTGTATAGCATATGCCATCCTTCATAAAAGAAGAACCATCAGTAAATAATACTAGGTTGTTTAAAGGAGTGTCCAGTAAATCATTTCGAGGTTTTTCAGCCATAGATACTAAAGATTCACAACTGTGCAAAGATTCTCCTCAAACTGGTAAATCAGGAAGCAAAGTTGCAGGATTTAGAACTGCACAGCTTTTTAATGTAATATTTTCATTATTCAACAAGGTTACCTCATACCTTGTAATTCTCTGATCAGAAAATGCCTGTATTCTATGTCGTAGCAACAATGCCTCAACCTCATATGTGCTCATTACGGTCAAAGGGCATCCCAATACAAAATCAGTAGATTTAGTCACTAGCAAACCTGTAGCAACAATGCCTCAACCTCATATGTGCTCATTACGGTCAAAGGGCATCCCAATACAAAATCAGTAGATTTAGTCACTAGCAAACCTGTAGCAGCTATGCCTCAAGACATGGGGGTGTTTCTGAAGCTACTGGGTCCAGCTGGGCCAAATAATAAGCAACTGGGCACTGAACAAGTCCTGAAGTTTGAGTGAAAACACCTGAAGTCCCACCTTTCCGTTGGTGTACTTACAAAGTAAATGGTTTGTTGTAATTTGGGATGCCTAGAGCAGGGGCAGACAGGATAGCCTGTTTTAATTGTGAAAGAGCTGTCAGGTGTTCTGCTTCTAATTTTAGCAGTTCAGGATCCAAATTTTTGTTAATGCTATAAGGGGCTTAGTGATTTCCTCATAGCAAGGGATCCACTGCCTACCAAACACTGTTGCTCCAAGAAGTGCCCTCAATTGCTTCTTAGTGGAGGGTGCACTCAATTTTTGAATATCTTCAATGTGCTTAGTAGAAATAGAATGGGAATCAACAGTTAAAATGAACCCTAAATATTTGATTTCGGGGAAACTCCACTGAACTTTTCCCTTTGAGACCTTGTGGCCACTCTTATGCAGCTCTAAAAGGAGATGTTTGCTATCTTCTTGGTATACTGTGGCATTTGGTGAGGTCAAGAACAAATCATATATATATTGAATTAAATAGCTATGCTTAAATTTAATAGTATCTGTATCTTCACTCAAAAATTGGGAAAAGAATGTAGAGCTGGGGACCAGGTCCATTGAGAAACTTTCCAAATGAAGGCAAATATATGCCTGGAATCTTTATGAAAGAGTGTAGAAAAGAATGTGGAGCACAAGTCCACTCTAATAAAGTATGTAGATGTGCTAGGAATATTGGAGAGAATTGAATTTAGGTTTGAAACCACAGGATGTCTTTTTATGACAGGATTGTTCATGGCCCTTAAGTCCTGAGTGAATCTATGGACATTTTGGCTTTTTTATGGGTAGGATGGGTGTATTATATTCAGATTTGCAGGGAAGTATTATGACTTGTTCAATTAACAAATTTATCACTGGGTAATCCCCTCAATTGTTTCCTTTGATAGAGGCTTCTGAGAAATGGAAGGAGGTGGGCTAGATTTTGTCTGAACTTGATCAGGAACAGCTGATTTTAGTAGGCCAACATCAGAAGATAATGTTGCCCAGAGAGATTCAGGGATATCAGCTGGGATTGTAAAAATGGTTTCCTTCAACTCCTGATTGTTAGGGAAAAGTACAGGGAGCAAATTCAAGGATTTCTCAGATAATTCAAGTGATATAGAGCCATCTGGAGAGCAAGTTATAGTGGCTCTAAACTTGCATAAAAGATCTCTCCCCAGGAGATTTTAGGGGAGCTAGACATTAGAAGGAAAGAATGTTCCACTGCTTAGGGTTCTACAGACACCATCTGAGGGAAAAGCTTTGGGACTTTTAGGGGTGGCCCTGGTACTCCCATTATATTTAGTGAGCCAATGGAACTACAATCAGAATCAGGTGTACTCATCAGCACAGATCTGATCTGGAGGTCTTTGTGTCCAAGAGACAATCATAATAAGTATTTCCAACCTTCAGGGTTACATGAGGTTCATCACTATGGGGGAGGGGCAGTGGATAGGAATAACTGGCATTAAGATATTGGAATCTGGGAAATCAAAGGATGTACCCTCTGATTCCAGTGCCCTTATCCCACCCACTCACACCTTTTAAAAAAAAAAACAACCTTACCTTCCGTCTTGGAGTCAATACTGTGTATTGGCTCCAAGGCAAAAGAGTGGTAAGGGTAGGCAATAGGGGTCAAGTGACTTGCCCAGGGTCACATGGCTGGGAAGTGTCTGAGGACAGATTTCAACCTAGGACCTCCCATCTCTAGGCCTGGCTCTCAATCTACTTAGCTACCCAGCTCCCCTCCCCCACTCACACCTTCATAAAGATCTTTGGGAAGTACCCTGGGCTTCTCTAGGCTAAGGGGCAGTCTCACCCTGAGTATAGCGTGGACAAGCTCCACTTTGGATATATTGTTATTGGGTATTTTGGTGTGAAGTTATTGGTTGCCTGATTTAGAGTTGGATGTGGAATATTATTTCCATGATTGTTGTTATTTGTATAATTGTTATTATTTCAAAAGTTGTTATTTCTGAATTTATTATTTCTAAAGTCATTATTTCTAATTGCTTGTTTCCAGTTCCTACAGTTCATCATCATCATTTTTGCACAAAAGTGGTATATAAGTTATTGATGTTTGGATTCCTGCAAAGGAGCAATAGCCACTGCTTGACCTTCATTCTCTTTTTTCTTTTTTATCACATCTTTCAGTTAAATGTTTTAGTTCCCTCCTTGATGCTTCTACCAAATCATTTGTCTCTCCATTTTTCTGTTCATGGTCTTTTGATACATAAACTGCAACCCTCCTTAAACCCTCAAGGTCCATATTAGGCCAGTTTGGGCAGTTTGTCTAAGTTTGTCTAAGCGGTTATTTACAAAGTCTCCTAATTTGCCTTACATCCCTCTCTTTAGTAAGATCAAGGTCTATGTACCTTCCTCCCAGCTCTATAAGTCTATCCATAAGCTGGGAGGGTGTTTCATCATCTGATTGCTTAAGACTCTCAGACTTGTTCCATGTACCTGGCCTATCGGAGCAATCTGTCATTACTTTCAGCAATGTTTCTCTAGCACAGCATAGTTGTAAATATTCTTCTTCATCATTTACATCCCATTTCAAGTAGTGCTCCAGCCAATGAACTGCATTCCTTCCTTGGGCTTTATTAACAATAGAAATAATTTTACTTTTCTCCCTTTCTGTCAAAAAAGCTTGGGGCAAGTTTTGTACATCTTGGTACACAGGATCATTTGTACAAAATATATTGTCCAAGACCACAATAGGCTTGTCCTCAAAACAAGGGACATTTCTCTGGGACATGGAAGAGAAACAAGGGACATGGAAGAGAAATTCCATCTGAGGAATAGGTGGGGAGGGATCTTCCTTTTGCATCTGGAGACCAGGCAAGGATTTTTTTAAAGCACCCAGTTAGGCCTGCATTTGGATATGCATTTGAAGTGGGCTAGCCATTTGTGTTTATTGTTGGGGTTAATAAAAAGAAAACCTTCTAGGATTAGCAAAAGAAAAAACCAGTCTGAACTCCTAAGGTTTTTCAATTGTAGAAAAACCATTGGGGTCAAAAGTATTTCTGTCAAAGTTGCAAACATTGTATGCAACATCATGTCTCCTCAGTTGTAGGTAAATAGCAAAACAAAAAACAGGAGACCTCCATGCCTGCTAAGTTGGCAGGTATAACCCCACAGGGGTTGGGCAGGAAACTGGAGGCTTAAATGACATGCAGGGGTTTGAAAAAGTTTGAAAAAGGAAAAAAAAGTGGGTGGAGGATGAATTGGCTACGACCATAAACAGAGGTGGTAGTAATGGGCACTCACCTAGGGTGAATAGCATAGCAGCTATAGGGCAACACCAAAGCCACTTTGCTAGCAGGTGGGGGAAAGGAGTTATATTTTACCTACTGCACATTGGGGAGTTTGGTGCAGGCAGGAGCAGCTCAGGGACCAGGGCTGGGGAAGGCTAGGCTGGGGCTAAGCACAAGCAGCACCTGCAGCCTGGCTGGTGATGTGTGCAGGTGGCCAGTGAGCGTGGCCCCAGGACCAGGTTAGAGGAAGTCCGGGAAGATGGTGTGTGGCTCTTTTCTTCTCTGTGCTGACAGCTCTGATTCTCTGGGTGTTTGTGAAGTTCTGAGATACCTCCATAGTGAAAACCAATAACCAGGCCCTCAGCTACACTCTTCTCATCTCCCTTATCTTCTGTTTCCTCTGCTCCTTGCTCTTCAACAGCCATCCTATTGCAGCCACCTGCCTCCTGCGACAAACAACTTTTGGGTTTGTCTTAACTGTGGCTGTTTCTTCCATTTTAGCAAAAACCATTCTGGTTGTTCTGGCCTTCAAGGTTACAAGACCAGGGAACAGAGGAAAGATCTGGCTGCAACCTAGAGTGCCCAACTATATTGTATTACTTTCCTCTGGGATTCAGATGACTGTGTGGCATCTGGCTAGGACTCTCTCCCCCCTTTCCTGATATAGACACACATTCCCAACCCTATCAAATCGTCATTGAATGTAATGAGGGCTCTGTCTTTGGTTTCTACTGTGTCTTGGGCTACATTGGCCTCTTAGCCCTGGGGAGATTTACAGTGGTTTTCTTGGCCAGAAGCCTGCCTGACACCTTCAATGAAGCCAAGTCCATCACTGTCAGCATGCTGGTGTTCTACAGTGTGTGGGTCTCCTTCCTGCCCACATTGCACAGCACCAAGGGCAAAGCCACAGTGGTGGTGGAGATCTTCATCTTGGCCTCCAGGGTTGGCTTACTGGGCGTATCTTTATTCCCAAGTGTTGGGTGATCTTGCTGAGGCCAGATGAGAACATCCAGGCATGCATGAGAAATAAGTCAGAGGTGTAGAAACATAGAGAAGTAGTAAAAAAAGTTTTGTTATATGGGGGGATTAGATTATAGAATAAGTGGGTATAAGCAAATTAACGTAAGCATTTTGGTTCACAGAAGAGAGAAAAAAGGTTTTTTCTTTCTGTGAAAATGGGGGATTGTAGAAATATAGAGAAGTAGGAAAGAAAAGTTTTGCAAATATAGAGGTGTATCATCTGGGTTGGCTCATGGATAAAACTCAAGGGAAGGATTCTAAAGAATATCAGGAGGAGATAAGAAGAGAACCAGGGCTGGAGAGAGGGCTCTCTAGTTCCTGTTTCCCTTTGGAACTGGGAGATTGAACTTCCTGTGAAGCAGTTAACTGACTTCCTGGTGTGAAAGCCTTTGGACCCTGCAGGGGAAGTCCTTACCTTGGATATCCAGTCTCCTGATAGAGAAATTTCCAACATATCTCTATTTTGATTTATCAACGTTGTTCCTGAATTCCTGATGGAGAATTATCATTATTTTCCTGAGAATAAGCCAGCCTGAAATCTGATACCTGTCTGACCTCAAAGAAACCTTTAGCCTCTCGGCTTGAGGTCCTGGGAAACCCTATCATCCTGTCATCTTCTAATCAACTTATCTGAACTTTATTCCTTTACCAATAATATTTTGGGAGAGGCCATAGTCAGGAAAGCTAGATTAGGGAATTTGGGAGAAAGATAGAGTAGTTTGCAGATAGCAGCAAGAAACAGAAGAAAAGATTCATGAGAATCTATTAGTTATTGGAGGAAGGAGATTAAGAGATTTAGTATTAGGGACATTGCTTTGGCCCTGCTTTCCTTTCCCGGTATGAACTTCGTTAAATAAACCTGTTTTATAAAGAAAATCAGTCGGACAGCATTAATCTTCAGGTCTGAGGCTTATCATTAAGCCTGTCAGACTGACAGAGACAGAGGCTTTTTAATTTAACATTATAATAAGTGTGTATAACTGCTGACAGTTGTGGAACTAGCTCATTCCCGTTGCTCTTCAATTATGAGTCAAGTCCAGATTCTTTCTTATGTGAAAAAAAAGTTCTAGAACACTGAATCAGAATTCCTTCACAAAACAGAAGAAGTACCTGAGAAATGATCTGTCATTCTGGGATATCTATGTTCCATGAATGTGGTAATACTTGAATCGTATCTACTTTGTACACTATACGTGTGGAATTTGGATAAATCAAGGATCACTAAGCACTCATCTTGAAAAGGGACTGGAAGCCGACCCCATGGAACCCTGAGAGAATTCCATTTGGGAGGGGACAGCAGCAAGAGGGGTTTGGAGTTTTCTCAACTGTCACTTCACTCCTGGCCGGATTGGAACCCTGGGGGGTTGGTTCTTTGGTTGGGAGGTTTTGATTTTGGGGTGGATCCTGAGTGAATTGGGCTCCTCTGTACTTTTATTAGTGATTTTTGGGAGATCACAACTACTAATATCAATTCCTACTATCTTCATTTACCAACAAAGAAGACATTGAACAGCAATTCTCCAATTTGGCTGGAGAGCTCAAACTCCTCAGGGAGCAGGCTTGAAGGGGGGAGGGGGGTCTCTTCCCTGATCCTGCTTGAATCCATTTATCCTGTTACTTCCCTCTTATATCATTTTTTTTAAACCCTTGTACTTCGGTGTATTGTCTCATAGGTGGAAGATTGGTAAGGGTGGGCAATGGGGGTCAAGTGACTTGCCCAGGGTCTCACAGCTGGGAAGTGGCTGAGGCCGGGTTTGAACCTAGGACCTCCTGTCTCTATGCCTGACTCTCACTCCACTGAACTACCCAGCTGCCCCCTCTTATATCATTTTTGAAATATTTAATAGGAGATCGTAGGGGGAAGAGAGAATTAGCTACTGTCACCAAGCCACAGAAGTCCAGAGCTGCTCTCTTGGAGAAAAGACATAGCTGATAGTGAAGTTCGTCTTTTCCCTCCTTCCTTGATTCCCCTATACATTTTTCTCCTGTACCCTGAACTTAATTTACCATTTAATAAACCCCTGATAGTTTGACACTTAAGAGTCTGGAGCACTTACATTGAGGGGAGGAGGTGACTGATCTGGTGGCTAAGGGGCAGACCATTACCTGATTCCATCTTGATGGGCAAAAGCTAACTTGAACATAGGAGTGGGGGACGCTTGTCTCAACAGGGCTGGCTCTGAGGGTGGCATCCAACCCATTAGGGCCCCAACTGATCCCCAACACCTTCCTTCAACATCCCCACAATAGCTTTGCCAGTTTGGGAACCTCTTTGAGTTTGTTTTCCTCATAGTTCTTCCCTGGGGTGGGGGGTGAGTGATAGCTGATCTGGCCAATTGAAAGCTAACAAGGGGGGAGTCTAGATACATACACCCCTACCATCAATATTCACCCCCATACAACACTTAACTGAAGATTTCCCTCAATTTCACTAGTTTTGTCAGTAGCACCTTATTGAATCTCTTTATCTCGTGATTGTGAAAATGTTCCTTTTTATCTGTCTGTCTTTTGTACCTGACATTTAATGCTCACTTCAGAATTGCTGATATCCCTCATCCATTTCCTTATCCACCATCATAGATAAGACCTTTAACTCCTCCATCCAGGATGACAGAATCAATCAATTATTCCATCAAGAAACATTTATTCTTGTTCAGGTATTTCAGTCATCTCTTACACTTCCAGAAACCATTTTGGGGGGTTTTCTTTTTTTTTTTTAATTTTAAACCCTTAACTTCTGTGTATTGACTTATAGGTGGAAGAGTGGTAAGGGTAGGCAATGGGGATCAAGTGACTTGCCCAGGGTCACAAAGCTGGGAAATGTCTGAGGCCAGATTTGAACCTAGGACCTCCCGTCTCTAGGCCTGGCTCTCAATCCACTGAGCTACCCAGTTGTGGGAGGTTTTCTTGACAAAGATATTGAAGAAGCTTGCCATTTCCTTTTCTCAATGTATTTTACAGATGAGGAAACTGAGGCAAACCGGGTTAATGGGATGGCGGGCAGGGCTGTTCCATTGCATGGAATGGGGCAAAATCCCATTCCAGGTCATCTTTCCTTTCTGGAAGCAAGTGTGCTAACCCAATATATCTCCTGTCTATGTCAGCATATAATGACAGAAAGTGAGTGGGGTCCTGGGAATTGTAGTCTTGCTGGGAATTGTAGTTTTTAGGGTAACAGATTCCAATTACACAGGCTCCTTAGTAAAGTGAAAAGATAAAAGAGAAAAATCAGAGAAAAAACACTATAAACCAATCTCTCTGATGAATATTGATGCAAAAACTTTAAATAAAATACCAGCAAGATGATTATAGCAACATATCACAAAGATCACATACCATGAAAAGGTGGATTTTATACCAGGAAAGCAGGGCTGGTTCAATATTAGGAAATCCATCAGCACATTTGACCATATTGATGAGAAAAACAACAGAAACTTTATGATTACCTCAATAAATGCAAAAAAAAGCTTTTGACAAAATTCAACGTCCTTTCCTAATAACTCTAAAGAATACTGGAATTAATGAACCATTTCTCAAAATAATAAATAGCATCTATCTAAAACCATTAGCAAAGATTATCTTCAATGAGGATAAACTAGGGACTTTCCCACGAAGATCAGGGCTGAAGCAAGGATGCCCATCATCACCACTACTATTCAATAATGCACTAGCCATGCTAGTTATAGCAATAAGAGAAGAAGAAATTGAAGGAACTGGAATAAGCAATGAGGAAATGAAGCCATCACTTTTCCCAAATGATATAATATACAGAGAATCTGAGAGAATCAACCAAAATCTAATCAAAACAATGAACAATTTTAGCAAAGTTGCTGGATATAAAATAAACCACATAAATCATCACCATTTATCTATGCTACAAATAATACCTGGGACTCCAAATACCAAGAGAAACTTTTGAATTATGTGATCACAACTACAAAAAATTTTTCACAAAGAAGTCAGATCTAAACAACTGAAAAACCACTAATTGCTCATTGATAGGCTGAGTCACCATTATAAAAATGAAAATTCTATATAGATTAATTGTTCTACTCAGGGACGTGTCAATAAGGTACTCAAAAATTATTTCATAGAGTTAAACAAAATAATAAAATTCATCTGGAAGTACAAAAGATCAAGAATATCAAGGAAATTAATGAAAAAAATTATATATGTGTGTATATGTTGTAAATAGTTTTTGCAAATAACCATCTTGTATTGTAAATTGCTTTTGCCAGGAGCCATTTTGTGCCAACTGTAGCAAGAGGGAGTTCAGATTTTAGAATGCCCAAAGCTGGCATGAGACAGTGGAAGACCATTGGAGCACCCCTATAAATAGGAGATCACCCCAAGGCAAAGGGACCTCTATCCTCACCCATCAATCCTTGATCCTCATGCCCTTAAGATATTCCTGTTATCTATAAATTAAAAGTTGCTGAGATCTGCTTACTAGTTTAGTCCATCATCTCCAAGAAGAATTCTCACTGTCAAGCCTGACAGTTGGGACTGATTCCCTGGCTGGGGAGGATTTCTCAGGATAATCAACTCTTGCCTGAGATTAACTTCTAATCAATTTAAGATCATCTGTATCAATTCACAGTCAGAACAATATAATCAATATTCCATCAAGAAGATACTAAGATATATATTTTCAAAGAAACAGTAGTTTTGGCCTGTTTTCAGTTGAGAATTCTAACAGTGTCAGCCTTCTGACCCTCCCCAGAGGGAAACACTGTCCAGCTGCTGAACAGAGAGCAGCCTGTGAATATATCCCAACAAAGCAGAAGATGGAGTCTGTACTCCCAAGTTAAAATCTCATTGGATCTCCTAATTCTTAAACTAAACAAACTATATTTTATTCATGATTTTTATTTTCTCTCAATAATTCTCAACTGAAGTTAACCTACCATAAATAGATCTTATTTCCCTGCTTTTGATATTTTAAAAGTATCAAAATTGTAGTGAAAACATTAATTTTCAAAAGAATTTATAGAATTCTCTTATTCTATAAACCAAATGAATCTACATTAAAAGAATTTACTATTTTTACCAATGTGTCAAATTCACGTTAAGCATTTTTATTCACTGTACAAATCAGAAAACTTTTTAAAAATATTTAAAAAACAATAAATTATATAAACCAGGGACTAATTCAATTTGATTATTCAGCTGATAGCTACATTTACATCTAAGGTATCACCATATTGATTATGCTGTCGACATGGAATCTAGAAGTCTCCAAACTTGTAGCCTAGAAATATTTGATGAACCCCAGTTTACTTAGCTCAAAGGTGACAGCCTCAGACTTGGACCTATCACATGAGAGTTCCTTCCCAAGGAAAGGCCAAGCCCAAGTCTAGTGGCTCTTCTGGTCTCCAGAAGCTTCTCCCAGTATACCACACCCTCCTTCCGAGGATCTGGACTCAGGACTTCAGTTTATGAGACTAACTGCACCAAAGAGTCGTTTGGCTTAGGCTTGACCTTTCCTCAAGGAGGAACTCTCATGTGACAGGTCCAAGCCTGAGGCTGTCACCTTTAAGCTAAATAAACTGGGGTTCATTAAATATTTCTAGGCTACAAGTTTGGGGGCTTCAAAATTCCTCGTTGGCAATGCTTAGAAGGGGAAAGAAACCAAATTTTCCCCTAAGTAGTTTTGTCACAAAATTTTCTTTGCTAAAATTTTTAGTTCTTCTCACTAAAAGTAAAACTGATTCAATTCAATTTTACTCAGATTAATATTCCCAAATGGAATTGTCGTGTAATCTAGTTCCTGCAGGTGGCTTACATAAGGAATTATGCAATTTAAACTAATCTCAGAAAATAGAGAAATCTATTAGGAGAAAAGGTTAAAAGGCTGGGAAGCTGGGAAACTACCTCCCTGAAGGTAAAAAGGATTGGGCTTATATGTGTTTTACAGGAGAGAAGACTACACAAGCATGCCAGAAAGTTGGGGATCCTGAGGTTTGAGATGTTTTCTATCAGTGAGTGCTTTGGTAATAGTGGATAGATTAACTAAATGGCCAGAAGCTTTTCCAGCAAAACGTAACATCTCAGCTTTTGTTGTGAAAATCTTACTGAGAGAATTAATACCTAGATTCTCTATACCATTACATATTGTGTCAGATTCTGGGTCCCATTTCACGAATAAGATTTTAGCTACAGTTTATGAAACATTAGGAATTAAAAGACATCTTCACTCAATATTTAGACCCCTGTCGAATGGACAGATTGAACAGGTGAATAAATCTCTGAAAAATCTTGTAGTAAAATTATGTTCAGAATCTCACATGGAATGGCCTGATGCATTACCATTAGCACTATTCCACCTAAGAATCCAACTCAACAGCATCACACACATTTCACCATTTGAAAAGCTGTATGGACATCCACCATTCCATTGCAAAGCACCTCAAAGCATTCACAAATTATCACACCTAGGTATGGAATGCAAACTCTACAAATATATCAAATTACTCAAGCAATGAATAAATCAACTCCACAAATTAGGCTTGATACATCAAAGAGTACCCTTTGATTTTAATCTACACAACTTCCAACCTGGAGATTATGGAACAGATTCAGTAAGGAGATTCTCTGAAAATAATGTCATTACAGAAGAGAAGTCTCCAAACTTGTGTGTTTCAGAGGGTCAGGAAAGAACACAACAGGATTCAGTGAGTCAAAGATTTGATTTTGCAACCAGCCCCAGGAGCAAGGGACAATCTTCAGATGTGACCTTCAGGACCAAATGCATCTGAACTAAATCGTACCTACTTTCCCAATCTCCCCCCCCCC
>NC_058130.1:792515534-792516635 GCF_016433145.1 Gracilinanus agilis | reverse complement strand
AAAATCCTAGAGAATCAACTAAGAGGCTGGTAGAAATAATCAACAACTTTAGCAAAGTGGCAGGATATAAAATAAATGCACATAAATCATCAGCATTTCTATACATTTCCAACACATTAGAACAGCAAGAGGTAGAAAGAGAAACACCATTTAAAATCACCCTAGACAATATAAAATACTTGGGAATCAATCTAACAAAACAAACACAGCTATTATACAAAAACAACTACAAAACACTTTCCAAACAAATAAAACTGGACCTCAACAACTGGAAAGCCATTAACTGTTCATGGGTAGGACGAGATAACATAATAAAAATGAACATCCTACCCAAATTAATTTACCTATTTAGTGCCATATCTATCAAATTACCAAAAAACTTCTTTACTGATTTAGGAAAAACTATAACAAATTTCATTTGGAATAACAAAAGATCAAGACTATCAAAGGAAATAATGAAAAAAAATGTGAAGGAAGGGGGCATAGCAGTACCAGATATCAAACTATACTATAAAGCAGCCGTCATTAAATCAATATGGTACTGGCTAAGAGATAGAAGGGAGGATCAGTGGAATAGACTCGGGGTTAATGATGTCAGCAAGACAGTGTATGATAAACCCAAAGAGCCCAACTTTTGGGACATGAATCCACTATTTGACAAAAACTGCTGGGAAATTTGGAAAACAATATGTGACAGATTAGGTTTAGATCAACATCTCACACCCTACACCAAGATAAATTCAGAATGGGTGAATGACTTGAATATAAAGAGGGAAACTATAAATAAGTTAAGTGAACACAGAATAGTATACTTGTCAGATCTCTGGGAAAGGAAAGATTTTAAAACCAAGCAAGAGTTAGAGAAAATTACAAAATGTAAATTTAATGGTTTTGATTATATTAAGCTAAAAAGCTTTTGTACAAACAAAAACAATGTAGTCAAAATCAGAAGGGAAACAACAAATTGGGAAAAAATCTTTATAACGAAAAACTCTGACAGGGGTCTAATTACTCAAATATACAAGGATTCAAAGCAAATGTATAAAAAATCAAGCCATTCCCCTATTGATAAATGGGCAAGAGACATGAATAGGCAATTTT
>NC_058130.1:792479906-792515435 GCF_016433145.1 Gracilinanus agilis | reverse complement strand
AACTCTGACAGGGGTCTAATTACTCAAATATACAAGGAGTCAAAGCAAATGTATAAAAAATCAAGCCATTCCCCAATTGATAAATGGGCAAGAGACATGAATAGGCAATTTTCAGGTAAAGAAATCAAAAGTATCAATAAGCACATGAGAAAGTGTTCTAAATCTCTAATAATTAGAGAAATGCAAATCAAAACAACTCTGAGGTATCACCTCACACCAAGCAGATTGGCTAAAATGAAAGAGGGGGAGAGTAATGAATGTTGGAGGGGATGTAGCAAAATCGGAACATTGATGCATTGCTGGTGGAGTTGTGAACTGATCCAGCCATTCTGGCTGGCAATTTGGAACTATGCCCAAAGGGCTATAAAAGACTGCCTGCCCTTTGATCCAGCCATACCATTGCTGGGTTTGTTCCCCAAAGAGATCATAGATAAACAGACTTGTATGAAAATATTTATAGCTGCGCTTTTTGTGGTGGCAAAAAACTGGAAAATGAGGGGATGTCCTTCAATTGGGGAATGGCTGAACAAATTGTGGTATATGCAGGTGATGGAATACTATTGCACTCAAAGGAATAATAAACTGGAGGAGTTCCAGGTGAACTGGAGAGACCTCCAGGAACAGATGCAGAGCGAAAGGAGCAGAGCCAGAAGAACATTGTACACAGAGACTGATATACTGTGGTAAAATAAATGTAATGGGCTCCTGTATGAGCAGCACTGCAATGACACAAGACAGCTCTGAGGGATTTATGGTAAAGATGCTACCCACATTCAGAGGAAGGACTGCAGGAGAGGAAACATATAAGATAAACAATTGCTTGAATGCATGGACTGAGGCGGACATGAATGGGAAATAGACCCTGAACAAGGACACTTGTTACAACCAGTGGAAATGTGCGTCGGCCATGGGTGGGGGCAGAGGGGGGGTTGAAGGGGAAAGTAGGGGCATAAAGTATGTAAACAGATTAAAAACAAATATTAATAAATGTCTAAAAAAAAAAAAGAGGGGCCAACCCCATTCCCCCTTGGAGGAATCAGGTGGCTCAGGGGCTGTCCACCTGGGCCTGGAACCCCCAAGATCTGGGCTGAAACATGTCCTTAGACACTGCCTAGTTAGGGGAGCCTGGCCAAGGCCCTTCCGCAGCCTTTACCTCAGTTTCCCCCACTGTGGAATCCAGAGAATAATAAGAGCCTGAGCCCCGGGGACCGGGGGTTGGGATGGGGGCTGTGGGGAAGGGGATCCAGAGTGGATCTTGTGGGGAAACAAAGATGATTCCTCTGAGTCTCCTGGGACTCTGGGCCAGCTGAGGAGGGTCTCCTTCAGCACTGCCCCAGCCCAGGAGGCCCAAAGACCCTTCAGAGGCCTGGGGGAGGCCCAGGAACACCCCTCCTGCCCTTTGTGAGACCACAGAAGGCAGCAGCAGCCTCTGAGCCCTGATGGACAGAGGACAGTTTGGGGGGTATCTGTCTGTCTGCAGGGCTGCTGGGCTCAGGCTGTTCAGGCCTGGCTGCCTTTTCCTGACCCCTTTGGAACTTTCTGGGCAGAGAGGCTGGGCGGCTTTGTCCTCTCCTCCTGCAGCCCATTGGACAGGGCAGGAAACAGAGGAAGAAGGCTGCAGTGACCCACTCTAAAGGTGGACGAGTGAAGGAAGGACCAACCTGGGGAGGACGGACAGTGCAGAGGGAGGGAGATGGCTCCCTGAGGATGGGGGGCAAAGGGGAACTGGGGATCTGCTCAAAAGGAACTTCAGGGTAGGGGAGAGAGTGGGACACATGGCAGGGGGTGAGGGGAGAAAGGGCAAGGATGGATTCTGGTTAGGGGACCATGAGGAGGTGGGAAGAGCAGAGGTATCAGGGAGAGGGCCAGTGGGTCACCCCAAACCCTCCCCTCCTCTGGCTCAGCTCCTGACCCCAGGCAGTGGGTCATGCCTTAGCATCTGGTCCTTCCTGGTCCTGAGCAGCCCTGCCAGCTCGGCCCTCTGTCCACACCCTCCTTTTAGAGCCCAACTTCATTCTGCCTCTCTTCTCTCTGGGTTTCAGGCAGCATTTTTGTATCCCTTATTCCACAGGAAAGAAAATCATCCTAGCCAGCATTTCTAGGGCCCCCAGGGATACATCACTAGCACCTTCCTGGGTAGATTCCCATTTTACAGATGAGGAAAGTGAGGCAGAGATGAAGTGACTTCTGCAGGGTCACACAGCCACCCAGTGTCTTAGGGGCAATTCCACCTCAGATCTTCTTGATTCCATCCATGTTTCCCTTCCAGGGATTGAGATACAGACCCTGAAGTCTCCCACCCACTCTTCCTGCAGTAGGGGTTAGCCCTCATTTTGTTGAATAAAACAATTAAATGTGAAAGGATATTAAATTAGACAAGCTTGACCCTTGGGTCCCAGAAGGGCCATTCTGCCCACCCAACTAGGGCAATAATAAGTGGCAGAGACAAGATTTGAACCAGGGACTGAGGCATCCCAATCCAATAGGCCTATTTCCTGCTGTACCATGCTGGCTCCCAAATGTATGACACACATGTACCAGTGTGTGTGTGTGTGTGTGTGTGTGTGTGAGGACTCTGGCCATCACGTGTGATCACAGAGTTTCACCTGGAAGAGAGGCTGGACATCCCCTGGGCTGACTCTTGTGATTCACAGGACAGATAGAGGCCCCAGAAGAGACACATGCCAAAGGCAGAATCTGAACCCAGGGCCTCTGAAAGAATCCTTCCTGGGGAACAGCAGGGAGGTGAATGCCTGGCCTTCAGGACTACCAGCACCTCTTTTCCTCCAGCAGAGGCTCTCAGAGGGGATCCTAGATCAGTCCCTTCCTGGGTGACTGTCTGAGGATCCCACACAGGAGGCTAGGCTGGGAGGGCTGAAAGGGGAGGGAAGGAGGTGGTGGATGGGAAAGGATGGGGAAGGGGCTGGACCTTTTCTGCCTAGAAATCATTGAGGAGGTTCTTCCTTATACCCAGGAAGGCAAACACAAACAGCCAGGCTACATCCATTCCAAAGTACAGACTCAGGTTCAGCAGCTGAACTTTCAGAGTCTTCTGAATGGAGGGGCCTTTGGGTGGGAAATGTTCCTGGTCTGGAGAGGGTGGCCTCAGGGCAGACAGACATCCCTCCTCAGGGCCAGGATCAGGGTGATTTGTTCTTAGTTGTGGGCAGAACTAGAGAAGAGAGTGAAAGGGCTGGGATGGCAAAAGAAGCCCAAACCAGGACTGGGCTGGGCTGGGGAGGTTGGGTGGAAGGTCCTGAGAGTGGAGAGTGGCATGATGATGGTTCTTGAGGCTTCCCTGCACCAGTGCCTGGGGAGCCATGGACACTGGGGAGCCATGCAGAGTCTCAGAGAGCCAAGGGGGTAGGCAGGACTTCCTGGGGTACTTGTCTGCCCAGCTCTGATTAATTTAAGAGAAGATATTTTGCCCTCTGGCTAAAACCCATGGTGGGTGGGGGAACAGAGACAAAGACAGACTGAAAGACAAGAGACAGAGAAAGAGATAAAGACCAGAGGCAGAAAGAGAGAAAAAGACAAGAGACAGTCAAAATGACTTTCAATAGTTTTATTTACAAAAAGGTAGACAGAGTAAAAGTAGAGAAATGTAAATAGGGTAGAGAAGATATCTAGTCTATCACAATAAATGTTGCTCTGGTGTCTGCCTCAGCTGTGACAGGGCTCGGTTTCCACCCATGTGGTCTCCTCAAGAAATGGAGGCCTCTCTAGAACTAATCTCTCCAGAAGCCAGGAGGGTCAGCTTTTCCCTCACCCAAAATGAACTCCAAAGGAGAAGATCCAGTAGTGGTCCTACAGGAAGCAGTCCAAGAGCCAGAGTTCTAGGTCAAGTCCCAAGTTGTGCTCCAAGCTAAAGATCCTTGAAGCCAAAGACTCAAGCGGAAGACCCAAAATGAACATCCCCTGGACAAAAGTTTAGGCCTTTTTATAGTCCTATTTTCCATTTCACTTCCTGTCCCTTCTTCCACTTTACAGAAGCCAATTGCAGTCTTTCCATTGGCTCAGCACTGCCAAGGGGGTTGGCAGTAACTTTTGGAGTTGCCGCCCACTTTAGTGGCAGAGGACACCCATCAAATGCTTTGCCACAAAAGGAATACTGGTTATATGCTGGGCAGGTGGGGCAGGCTGAACAGACTTTAGATGCTATAGTAGTTGTAGCAGGGACTATCCATACTCTTTTAACAGTCTACAACGCCCCGAGTGCCAGTGACCGTTTTTATAGATGGATTGGCATATTTGGTAATAAAAACTTCTGAGTAGGAGTATTCCTTCAGATGAAACCCATACTCCATTGATTTGTTTTGCTTTGAATTTTTGTTTCCATTTTTCTACTTTTCATCATAGAAAAGTGATAAATCTGATTGGCTACTCCTTGCCAAAGTTATAATTAATTCAGGCCCTTCTAAGGTAGAGAGCTTTGCAGCAGTGTCTGCCCAGTGGTTCCCTCTAGAGACAGTCAGTTCCACTTGAATGGGCAGAGCAATGAACTATGGTTAGGGCTTTGGATAGATGGAGAGCAGAAAGAACTTCATTATTTCTGCTTTTGCTATACTTTTTCCAGCTGCTATACACTTTGCAGTTAAAAATTCCCTTTGAAGCCATAACATACCCACTGCATGACAAATTCCAAATGTGTACCTGTAATCTGTATAGTTTTCTTATCTTTGGGAATTATACAGGCATATTATAGGGTTATAAATTCTGCACATTGAGCATTTATATTTGAGGGCAGTGAATCTGACCACAGAGTGGCAAATTCTATGACTACAGCAGCTCCAGTGTAACATATGCCATCCCTCATATAAGAACCCTGAGGGAATAAGACTAGATCTGGGTTGTCTAAAGTAATGTCCAGGAGATTATCTCGAGGTTTTTCAGCCATGGACATGAAAGATTCATAACTGTGTAAGGGTTCTCCTAAAACTGGTAAATCTGGAAGTAAGGTGGCAGGGTTAAGAATTGTACAGCATTTTAAAGTAATATTCTCATTGCCCAACAAGGTTATTTCATCTCTTGTGAGTCTTTGGTCAGAAAATGCCTGTGTTCTATGCCTAAGCAACAATGCTTCATCTTCATGTGGGCACATTATTGTTCATGGACACCCCAATACTAAATCAGCAGCTTTAGATACTAATAAAGCTACGGCAGCTATGCCTTTAAGACATGGTGTGTTCCTAAAGCTATTGGGTCCAGCTGGGCTGAATAATAAGCAAGCAGATGCTGAAACGGTCTCAAAGTTTGGGTTAAAATACCTGAAGCCTATCTTCACTGCGCTCCTGCTATGGCTGTTATTACTGAGGAAGAGAAACCCCAACTTGTGTGTGTGTGTGTGTGTGTGTGTGATAAGCTTTATGGCCCCTACAGCAGGTATGTGCTCCTGAGCCTAGGGACTAGCAATGAGCTATACAAAATCAAATAATTAAAAAACTCCAAAACATTTCTAATACTCTAATAAAACATGTAGAGACAACTTCCTTTAAGTTTATATGAAAAGGCAACAAAGCTGGACTTTGGTGTTAGGAATAAATAAGAAATCAATGTAAGACAGTAAGTTTTGAAATGATGAATTACTGAATTGGTGCAACAAATTAATTTTCTGTATTTTTTTATTATTCTACTTTACTTTATTAATTTTCTTTAATTCTGGTTAATTTTAAGATATTGATTTTTAAGTTGCCTGCATTTTTACTGTTGCCAGTAGGTGGTGCACTGGCTTGTGGAATATTGAGGGAGCAGGGTCTCCCAGGACTAATGGGCAGTTGCTGGGAAGAGAAGTCCATACTGGGGATGCCAGGGTGGAGGGCTAGCAGAGGCCTCGTGGCTGCCCCTTGTGTCTTGGGGCCTCAGAAAAGAGGTGAAAAGAGAAATAGAAATTACTTTTGGCTTACTACATTTAGCTTCCTATTCTGGTGCTGCCAAAAGTTTATCAAACTTTTTCTCCTCCCACTAACTCTCACACATCAATTCTCAGGAGCCAACTATGGCTTCCTATTTTGCCTGGGCCTCCCAGAGAGGCACTTCAGGGGACAGTGCAAGGGAGGTCTGTCCTAACCCATCTCTTAATTTCTTGACTGTATGGCTGTCTTTTTCCTCCTGCCATTCTATCCTCATGATCTGATCTACTCCATGATTTCCATCACACAATCAGGAATTCATAATCAGAACCACTTAATCGAAAATACTTTTTAAAAAGGGGAAGTTTGGGCCACATTAGGAAAGAGTGAAATGAAGGTATATATTTATGCATGTATAAAAAGATGCTGAGGATTTCTCTACTCTTAATGAGATTAGTGTCTCCCTTCAGAAGGGCACTGAACTTTCACTAATTTTCTATTGGAAGTTGCCAATCAAAGATTACTAATAGTAATTAATAAATTCTGGAGAATAAAGAAAGCATGATTTTATCCCATATAATAAGGGTTTCTCTCCAGTGTGGATCCTCTGATCTCTGGAAAGAGATTCCTTCCTTGTAAAAGCCCTTCCACATTATTTACATTCATAAGGTTTATCTCCACTGTGGACTCTCTGATGTTTAACAAGAGAGCTCCTCTCTCTGAAAGCCTTTCCACACTGCTTACATTCATAAGGTTTCTCTCCACTGTGGATTCTCTCATGTACAGTAAGAGAGAGCCTCATTGTAAAAGTCTTTCCACACTGTTTACATTCATAAGGTTTCTCTCCAGTGTGGATTCTCTCATGTGAGGCAAGACCGCTGCTCTGTGTGAAAGCCTTTCCACACTGTTTACATTCATAAGGTTTCTCTCCAGTGTGGATTCTCTGATGTACAGCAAGACTGCTGCTCTGTGTGAAAGTCTTTCCACACTGTTTACATTCATAAGGTTTCTCTCCACTGTGGATTCTCTTATGTGCAGTTAGACAGACCTTCATTGTAAAAGTCTTTCCACACTGTTTACATTCATAAGGTTGTTCTCCACTGTGGATTCTCTCATGTGCAACAAGATCACAACTCATTGTAAAAGCCTTTCCACAATGTTTACAGTCATAAAGTTTCTCTCCACTGTGGACTTTTCGATGTTTACCAAGAGAGCTCCTCTGTCTGAAAGTCTTTCCACACTCTTTACATTCATAAGGTTTCTCTCCACTGTGGATTCTCTCATGTGCAGCAAGATGGCCCCTCTCTTTGAAAGCCTTTCCACACTCTTTACATTCATAAGGTTTCTCTCCACTGTGGATTCTCTCATGTACAGTAAGAGATCCTTTCTCTGTAAAAGCCTTTCCACACTCTTTACATTCATAACGTTTCTCTCCACTGTGGATTTTCTGATGTGCAGCAAGACCGCCATTCTTTGTGAAAGTCTTTCCACACTGTTTACATTCATAAGGTTTCTCTCCACTGTGGATTCTCTCATGTCCAGTAAGAGAGAGCTTCATTGTAAAAGTCTTTCCACACTGTTTGCATTCATAAGGTTTCTCTCCAGTGTGGACTCTCTGATGTACAGCAAGACCGCTGCTCTGTGTGAAAGCCTTTCCACATTGTTTACATTTATAAGGTTTCTCTCCAGTGTGGATTCTCTGATGTGCAGCAAGACCTCCGTACTGTGTGAAAGTCTTTCCACACTGTTTACATTCATAAGGTTTCTCTCCACTGTGGATTCTTTCGTGTGCAGTTAGACAGACCCTCATTGTAAAAGTCTTTCCACACTGTTTGCATTCATAAGGTTTCTCTCTAGTGTGGATTCTCTGATGTGCAGTAACCTCAGAATTCTGACTGAAAGGCCTCCCACCTTTATCACTCACAGAATCCACCTCTACACTTCTACCTTTTGGATGTCTAATGAGGTCTGAACTCTGACCAAAGTCCATTCCTCCTATGTTACCTTGATACATGGGCATTTCGGGTTTCTCAGGTGACTGAACAAGTCCTACTTCTTCAGGAAAACATTTCCTATATTTGCTATCTTGACAACTGTTATTTCCTGAGGTCAATTTCCTATTCTGAGTTAGGACAGAATATTGGCTGAATTTCTCTACAGTTGCATCAAATTCACAGTCACTCTTTGGATTTTTATTTGCCTTGATAGTAGAGTCACAGATTTCTCTCAAAATGAAGTCAAGGGCACCCTCATTCATGCATCTTTGGGAGTTAGGTCCTTCCACAAAAAGCTTTGAAGACATCGCCTTCATTTCAAAATCTACCTCTAAAAAAAACAAATAATGATAAGAACACAGAAGGAAAGAGGACACATACAGATAAAAAAATGCTTATCTCTTGTACCAGAAAGTAAACTGATTTTTATTCTATTTCTCCAGTCAAAAAGGAGCTTTCAAACTGAAACAAGCAGCGCCAGTCTTTGGATAGATCATTTGGTCATATGTACAAGATGGATGCTTTTAGAAAGACTTTCACATACAATTACAATGAAACCTCACAAAGAATATGTGACATAGGTAGGCCCAATATTCTCATCATACTCTGAAATTCATATCATGAGTAAAGAATGGAGGAATGACCCGACCAGCTTTCTTGCAGCTAGATTATAACTCAATACCCTGTGCCTGAGCATACTTTGGCTAAAGTATTGGATAGTTTTCTCCATTGCCCTTTCTGTGTTTCTAAAAAGTCATTTGTCCATTAATCTTATAATTTTGTGAATCTCAGAGAAGCTTCCAGATATTCTGTTCTGAAAATTTTGGGTGCACTATCACATGGTCATTCTTGGGAAATTTTTTATGCAAAACACAAAAAACAACTTCACACTTTTTAACTCCCTTACAATAATTCTCAAAGCAGAATATAAGTTTTCTTTTCTCTGCAAATGTAAAGATTGTATGCCATTAAGTGCAGACATACTAAATAATCATTTTATTTTACAATCTACCATAAATTATGTCTCATGACCTATACTGAGTTTAACATTCATTTCTACAGAAATGAAGAGCATGATTCAGTGTTGGTTTGCCAGCCCCCAAATTTGGCATTCCCCTCACCACAAGAAATAAAAGCCTTTTAGGATAACAGTCCTTATACACCTGCTTTCAACTCACTCACCTGGAAAGGAGCTCCTTGGGTCTCTTTGCTCTAGCAGACTTGGTGTTTTCCCTTGTTGAAAACAATAAATAATATTTTCTCTAGGAACTGGAAGCCCTGGGCATAAGAAAGAAAAAAGAGATCAGGAGAGAAAAAATGTTTAAATGGTCCTTTTAAAGGAAAGGGGGCAAGCCAATAAGGCCTATAAAATAGTTTTTGTTGTGTTCACTGATGGGATGTTTGCAGGAGGGCAGAGATCATTGAAACCATTTGCAATCAGAAAACTGTATCTTTTTTTACCTGTTGTAAAAGGAGAGGCACAATTCACAACCTCCATTATCTAGAAATTAAAGACCACTGGTACCGAAGGGTTAATAGATCAGAATTTGGAGTCAGAATAGCAAATTTAATGCAGCCTCCAACAGATGGTAAGTGGGTGCCTTTAGGCAAGTTTTTCACCTCAGTTTGCCTCAAGTATAAGTTAAAGACAATAAAACTATCAAACTCACAGGGATGTTGTAAAATAAATGATAATTATGAATTCATTTACCCAGTAGAGGACAAAGAACAGGTATTTTGAAATGCTTTTTCCCTTCCTTTCCATTTCTATTATCTGGCCTGGGATTTGAGGGAAGAATGAAGGAGGAATAAGAATAAACTCACAATTCTAGGCAGAATGAATGGCTATGAGTTATACTTTTATACTTCTTTCAATTTTATTCCCATATTGTTATGGAAATAAGAATCTCCTTACCTTATTCTATATGTCTACTTGTGTATGTCAAGTATGTTTCTTATAAACACACATCTCATAGGATTAATATTTTTAATGCACTCTGCTACCTACTTTTGTTTTATGGAGGAGTTCATCTCATTTGTAACTGCAGTTATTATTACCATCTCTGTATTCCCTTTCATCTTCTTTTCCTCTTTTGATTCTACACTTTCTCCTTTTCACTGTCTGTCCACATGGTTACCCTTTAATCACTCCCCCCTATTTCCCTTCCCTTATATTATTCTCTTCCCTATCACCACCCTTCTTATTCTGCTCCTACTTCTCTATATGACTTTTTAATCACTCCCCCTATTCCACTTCTCTTATGTTATTCCCCTCCTTCCACCATCTTTCTTATTCTTCTTCTATAGCTGTAGAGAGTAAGATAAGATTCTAATACCCCAATGAGTCTGTTATTTCCGATGAAAATATATTTTACTGTTTGGCTGTCACCACCCTCATCGGGACCTCCACTGTAATTGTTTTTGTTCAAATGCCTCTTTATTTGATATGATTTAGCTCATGTTACTTCTCTCTTCCTGTTTCTCTCAGTGCTATCCTCTTTTTCACCCTTTGATATATATATATTTTGGTATAAATTTGTGAACAGTTCAGTACCACATCCCATGTCTATGAATACTTCTTCAAAATACAATGTTAAGGAGAGGAATTTTAAGAGTTACAAATATCATCTTTCCACTAAGTATATAAAGAATTTGACCTTCTTCAGTCTTGTAAATTTTCTCTTTCTTATAAACCTTTTTATGCTTCTCTTGAAATTGGGTCATCAACACTTCTATTTTGCTCTGCTCTTTTCATCAGGAATGCTTGAACATTCCCTTTATTATTCAATCATGATTTTTCTCCCTGAAAGAATCTTCATGGGTGGATGATTTATGGTTATAAACCCATTTTTCTTGCCTTCCTGAGTATCATATTTCAAACATTTAGATCCTTTAATGCAGAAGCTCCAAAATCTTGTGTAATCAATAATGGATCTCCATGATAATTAAATTGTTTCTTTCTTGCTTAGTGTAGTATTTTCTCCTTATCATGAAATTTCTTCAATTTGGCTATAATATTCCTGGAAGTTGTCATTTGGGGATTTAATGCAGGAGGTGATCTATGGATTCTTTCAATTTCTCTTTTAATCTAGAATTCAAAGAATATCAAGGCAGTTTCCTTTTATGATTTCTTAACTGGATCTATCTTCCAGGTCAATTGCTTTTCAGTCAGATATTTCATATTTTCTTCTATATTCAAAATTCTTTTGATTTTGTTTCTTTGTTTCTTGATATGGCATGAAATCTTTATCTTCTTTATGACCAATTCTAATTTTCAAAAAATGATTTTCTTCCATGACCTTTTGATTCTCCTTTTCCATTTGGTCCATTTTACTTTTCGTGAAACTCTTTTCTTCATGGCATTTTTATGCTTCTTTTGCCACTTGACCAATTTTCCTTCTTCAGGTCTAATTTTCTTTTTGCATTACTTTCATTTCTTTGCCCCATTTTCCTTCCACTTCTCTCATTTGATTTTTGAATTCCTTTTTGAACTCTTCCAGCATCTGAGACCAATTCCCGTTATTATTTCAAGTTTTGTATGTGGTGGCATTTGTATCACAATCCCCACCTCAGTCTGAACCTTGTTCTTCTTTGTCTCCTTAGTCATTTTCTATGGGCAGATAATTCTTTTGGTATTTACACGTTTTCCCAAAGTAGTTTTTTTCCCCTCTTTGACATCTATTTATGTTCTCAGGGTAGAGTGGGGCATTCACTTAAACTTCAGCTTTTCCTTGCTGCTCCCCTCAGCTGTAGTTCCCGTTTTCTGCAACTTTCATTTCTTCTAAGGTATTACCATGGCCTGTGGGATGGGCACTCTGAAAGCTGTTGATTTAGTCACCTCTACAAACTGCTGATGGTTTGCAGGACTCAGAGAACTGTGAGCTACTTTGCCCTGGGGCTCCAGCCTTTACCATAGGCTTGAACAGGCCAAGTGACTTTCAGACCTCATTATAGCCTTGTGCCAATCCTTTGTATTTCAAGGGTTGGGCATAGGAGGCACTAACAATGGAGACTTAAGAAAGTTCCCCAAGTCTCGAATTTGGCTTTTGCCCAGGTTTAGAACCTAGAGCAGTAGTTGGGGGGTGGATTGTCTGCCCTTCTCTGATAGGCCCTGAGTTGTTGGATCCCTAGAGGTAAAGGAATACAATACATTGAATAAGTCTAAATGACCTAGGTATAAACCTAGGTCAGCTTGCTCTAGAAACTCTAGGTTTCTATACCATATCCCTGGAGACCTTAATAGAAGAGACGCCATCTTGAGTCTGTGTTCATTTATTTCATGAATACCTTTGGTTATCTGCTGTCATATAAACACTGCTTGTACCCACATGAATGGGTATGTTTGGGGTAACTACTCAGTATGATTGGTTTCTAAATATAGTAACAACTTAGTTTCCTATAAGAATCATGCCCTCCCTCAATAAAGTTGGCATTGATGCCATGAGTTACAATCTGTGTCAGGTCCTTTTGATTTGGCCTCCCTTCTAATGATCCTCACCTCCTCCCTACCACAACGAGGACTTTTCAGGACCCTCCTAGGACCCCAGATATCAGCAGGGTGTTGCTGGTATAATAGTAATTGATGATAAGAAAATGGAGATCAAGATGAGTGACAACCAACAGTTTTAGAATTTAGAACTTAACCAGATGCCATGAGTCAGGGGGCAAAAGGCCCCTGAGTTGATTCAATCTCGCTCTCAGACTTGAGAAGGGGACCCCAGGTTGACGGGTGGGTAGGCCAATCAACCTACTCAAGTTACCTGTATCCTATTGCATTGATTACCAATTCATCAACTTTGAATAGAGCTGTGAGATATATACCAAGTACCTGATTCTCAAGAAGAATAACATCAAATCTCGCTCCACCTGGTCAGGGCCAAGGTGCCTGGCCTGACCAGGGCCAGAGAAGGAGAGGAACCTCTCCAGTCAACTGACAGAATCTGATTATCAATTGACTGACCAATTTTATCATCTTTAGTCTAGCTTAGATTCCCAATACCTTCTTCCTCAACCTTGGCCCTTCCCGAGTTTATTATAATTAAATTCTTAAAACTTATTCAGGTGAAGGCTATTATTATCCTAAACAGCAGTTTAATAGTTTTGCATCTAAGGGGAAAAGGATTACTTTGAGCTAAGTCACAGTCATTTGCGTTATCCACATATTATCAATATTTATTCCCATCATTAACATCTATCCATTAACTCAACCACAAGACAAGTAATCAGAGAAGCAAGCTGTATGATTCAATTCACAGCTTCTCAATCACATTGTCTTGGGCACTATACAGGGGAACTGGTGCTCAGCTGAGCTGCAAATATCTGTGGGACCTGGTGTTCACTACCACACCTTAGTGTTCATTCAGGCTTCCCATCCTTACTCAGTTTAGGTCCTTATACCTTCTGAGGACCTTGGGCCATCTCTCTATCAGGCCCTAATCCGGAAGCACCATACTACCCGTAACACTGGCAACCCTCTCTTCATATCACTCCTCTTATGTGCAGTTTTACTTCTAGTTACCTCCTTATCCATCAAAATATACCCTTTCAGTCTAATTTTCAAGTTGTTTTCCTCAGGAGAGCCACCTCACTCTTACTCATGTTTGTTCTGTGACTCTAATCACTTAAAAAGCACGTTTTAAAGTTGTTTTGATGATCTCAGGATAGGTCCAGCTTTTGCTTCTGTTTTGCCAAATTCTTGGCTTTACCTCTCCCATTAGTACTTAATAGTATTATTAAGAATATCCTTTCTAAAGACCAGATCCAGCCCAAAGGGGAAGGGGCTGCCTTGGCAGGTTAGAGGGTTCCCTTTAATGCCCATCTTCAAAGAAAAGCTGCCTGGGTATAAACAGAGCAATTACCCATAAAGTTCAGGTCTAATTAGGACTTGGGATGATGACTTCTGAGATTAGCTTCAGGAATGTAAATCTGTAACACTGGTTTAAATTTTCACCTGATGCTATCCAAAATAGAGGGAAAATATTAGGGACAAGAAAGGAAAGTATCAGCTTCCCATCACATAATTCAAAGACATTTTTTTTAAATTATGAAAAACTACCACAAGGAGATCCCTGGACAGATATCAGCACTTTTGTTTTTTTTAGTCATTGACAAAGCCTCAAAATCCAGTTCATATGGCTCAGAATAAAGACATTCTCTTAATGGCAGATTCAGAATTAACACAGGAAATGGTCCTTACCCACAGAGAGTAGATTCTGCACATTCTCCAGCATGACCTCCAGGTACAGCTCTTTCTGAGAACGGTCTAATACACACCACTCCTCCTGACTGAAGTCCACAGCCACATCCTTGAATGTTACTGACCCCTAAACCAGCAAAAGTTTTAGTGTTCGGATTTCATCTGGTACATCTCTCATCCAGTGACTGGTGAAAAATGAAGCACACAAAGGATTTACCCAAACTCCTAACCTAGAAGACTGAGAGCCAGCACTGAAGAGCCCAATGCAATACTGAAAAAGGGACTTTGTGTCTGAAGTGAGCATCATGTTGTGAAGAATAAAATCTGGAAAAGCATCTTACTATGAAATGCTTTTCCCTGTGGAATCAGGGAGATGGAAGTGCTCTCTGAGTGAAGTATGAAATTCTGTGGAGAATAAAGAGAGAAGGTGATCTGAAATTCCTCCTCATCACAAATGTCTGATCTGAATAAGAGTTGATCTGCTAAGAAAACTTTTTTTGAAGAATTTTTGAGAAGGTAGCATGTACCATGTATTCTAGGGGAATATATTACCAGTGACTAATGAGGAGAAAACAAAGAGAAAGGAATTCTCTACTTAATTTCCTAAAGGCTGAAATACCCTTATTTAGATGAAAGCATAAAGAGGATTCCATAGAGTTTATATGGGATCAAAGTCTGATTTTAACTAAGTGAAGGAGTCAAGTCTTGTGTTATATAGTTTGGTGAACCACTTATGATGTGCCATAGCCAAAACATTCTGTCTTTGTTTTATGATAAATGCCATTTCTTAATGGAATATATTATTTCATTTTACATTAAGTTACATGGCAAGAAGAATAAGTATGATGAGGAAAAGGGGTGTTCCACCTTTTAAAAATACAGTATTTTGGTGATTGAGCTAATTCAAAAGAAAGATACTGACAGTGTAATGATTGGAATTCTCAAGAGGCACAATTTCTTCATTATAAATAATTTATGAATTGACTGGTCATTTAATGTGGTCAGTTGACACTACAAAATCAAAAGAAAAACAGGAAGGATGAACTAATATAATAAAAATGACAATCCTACCTAAATTAATTATTCATTGCCAGACTATCAAACTAACAAAAATCTTTTTAAAAATTAGAGAAAATTATAACAAAGTTCATCTGGAATGACAAAAGATCAAGAACACAAGGGCAGTAATGAAAAAAAATGTAAATGATGGTGGCTTAGCAGTACCAGATCTTAAACTGTACTATAAAGCAGTGGTCATCAAAACAATATGTACTGACTAAGAGGTAGAAAGGTGGATCAATGGAATAGAGTAGGGGTGAATGTCCTAAAAGGAAAAAAAAAAAAAAGGTGGTTCTCTCCTCTAGCACAGGTTGTTTGTCTTTCTCTTTTTCTGTCTCTTGTCTTTATCTCCCCCTCTCACTTTATATGTTTTATACGCTTCTATTTCACTCTTTAGTGTCCCAATCCTTATTTTTCAGCCTGGAATTCCCCTGGGACATAGAGGGAAGGAATAGTTTTAGGAAAGGCTGAGATTCCAAGCATAGGAAGACACAATTCCCCAGATCCTCAATATAATATAGAAATCTGAAATTCTACGGCCATTCCACTGATCTCTACACCCATCAAGGGGCTTTCCAATGCCCTGTAATGGCTTTGTCCATCCAAATGCAGACTATATATGGAATATTCTTCAAATGACACCATCATGTTTTGGGAAGAACATGTCTGAGACACAAATCTTTGGGCAATAACCAGTATTCCCTCTCCCACATCTGTAGCCAGGGCAGACAGCAGCCTCTGGTGCCAGATCTGGGAGGGAGAATTTCTCCTGATATATCTAAAGGACATTCAATGAGTTCAGTCAGGAAAAATGAAGGCCAGAGGAAAGGGCAGCCACCACCACTAGCAGGGGCAGAAAAGTCCTCATTCAGATATACTTAGAACCAGAAGGCAGAAAGATTTCAGGCCCAAAGGATAGCAGAGAAATCTGGACTCAAAGGGAAGAATGCAGAGAGAGCTCAGTTCCAAGGAGAGCAGACAGCTTCTTGTTTGTAACTTGTCTACTCTGGTTGGTTCCTGGTAGTCCTCACTGCTTTAACTGCCCTACCTCTGAAGTCTTGAGATCATGGATGTCCTCCACTGGCACCCAAGGCCAGGACCTCAGGAGCCTGCCTGCCTCTCCACCCCAAACCCTGCACTCTATTATCTGGAATGCCACTGCCACCACAATGAGCTCTCTTCAGCCTTGACTCTTCCCAGGTATCTAAACCAGCCCAGGGCTTGATATTCTACTTCCACAGCCTGAGAACTACCTCCTTATTCTCCTTCCCTATGCCCTTATTCTCTCCTGTACTGGAAGAATCCGGTGACACTGGGCTCTTTCTTGTTCCTCACAAGAGACTCTCCATCTCCAAACCTTGCATTTTCCGGGGCTCCTCTGCCTCCACCCCCAGCTTTCACTACTGTCCCCACTAGTCTCTGCCTCCTGAGTGCACTGGATTTCTTCAGGGCTGGACTAAAATCTCATCTTCTGCAAAAATCCTTTATAGACCCATCTTTTGTTTGACTTCCTACAATTTATCTGATACATATTGGAAGGAAAATTGTTTTATTGCCTTTATATTATTGGTCATGAAACAAGGGATCACATATAATTGTTTGAAAAGAAACTGCAAGTATAATTTTTAAGATTTAGACCCGGTTATTCCACTAATTGTGTATAAGTTATCAAGCATAATAGTAAAATATCAGTTATAATATTGAAAGGGATATAGTGTGGAGTATCAGAATATTACAGCAATTAATAATATTGAAGACTTCTGTAGGAACAATAACAGCTTTAGGCCTGTGGAGTTATGTAGGGAAGCTGAGAGCCAAGCAGAAGGAGCTGGGCTCACTGGGAATGGGGAGTCTATAGAGAGCCTGGGTCTGGCTGGCTGGAACCTGGGCTGGCTCATTCAGGCAGAGGCTACCAAGGACAGAAAACCCCAGAACAAAGGGGATGTGGGGACAGCCAGATTGGACCCTGGAGCTCACTCTGAGGACAAGCAGGGATGAGCCCCCTGGAGGCCTAACAAAGACACTGGTCTCAGTTCTGCTAAATTCCAGTATGGGGGAGCTTGCCCAGGGCTGGGGATGGGCTGCACTCACCTGGGATGGGCGCCTTGGGGCCATTTCCTCTGGCTCTGGGCTCTCTGCTTGGACCACACTGTGGTTCTTCATGGGGTGGAGCCCCAAGGTGGGGAGACTTCTTTAGAGCCTGTGGGGAAGTAGAGAGGGGGAAGGGTTGAGAAGACTTCCCAGGACCCTTCCTGGGCCCCAGGGGAGACTCTCTCCAAAAGGTGGGACAGGAAGCTTCAGGCTTGGAATGGACTTAGGACTGCCCAGGCAGAGGCCTCCTCACCCCCTCTGCTACAATCTTTGGTTACATTCCATTCAGAAACTGCACTGGGTGGATTGAGGGAGACTGCTGGGGGAGGGGCTACTGAGGAAATGTGGGGGCTGAAGGGGGAAATGGGGACCAAGAGGGGTGGGGGAGAGCGTGATGACGTATCTTCAGTGCTTGAGTTCAGGGCTCCTCCCATGGCATGTGGGCACGGGCACCAGCCCCCCACCAACCCCTGATGCCCCGGGGTCAGGCTCAAGTTGGCTGCTTCTTCCCTGGGCAGGTTCAGACCTGGACATTCCCTGGGGGAAGGGCCCGGAGCAGCCTCTCCCCCCATTCTGTGACTGCACCTCCCTCCCCCAGCTGCCTCCTAGCTCATGGGCTGGGGGCCCCCTTCTCTCTCTCTCCTAGAGGAGGGCAAACCCCGCCAAGGCTCCGGGTCCAGTCAGAGCCGCCCCGGCGGCACTTCCTTTCTTGTCCCTTTTCTGGTCCACTAAGGTGAGGGGCAGACACAGAGACAGACCCCTCCCCCCAACATTTACAGGGGCCCCCGGGCTCCTGCTCCGCCTCTCTTTAATGAATCAATGTGCACACGCCCAGCTTCACTCCGCAAGATTTCGGGAGCAGAAAGCTCAGCAGCCAGGGGAAAAGAGCTCGGCTCCCTCGCCTGCTGCCCATCTTCCCCAGGAAATGTCCAAGAACCACTGCTGCGAGTCTTCCAGGAGCTGAGACAGCCCAGGAGAGGTTCCCAGAATGCTTTGGGGGGCCACGAGGGGCGGGGCGGGGCGCCAAGATTTGTGACGGCGGACTCTAGGCATTCTGGGAAATGGAGTCCTCCCGCTTGGGTAGAGATGCCTGCAGCACTCTCCTCTGCTACCCCAATTTCCCCCCCAGCCCTGCCTTGCTGCTTCTTTACTCTCGAAACTTCCTCCGAACAGAGCCCGGCACGCGGCAGGCGCCTAATAAGTGTCTACAGATTCCCGGACTGACAGATCCACGGGTCTAAGCTCTACCCGGTCTGGGCAGGTGGCGCTGGGATCCCCGCCTTCAGATACACAGTCACAGACTCTCCCCTCCCCCCACATCACTTTTACACCCAGCTCACCACCGGGCAAATCGCCTCTTGTTTGCACATGCGCACATGCTTTCGCCCAAACTCCGAGGCTCCCATAGAGGGAACGGCTCCACCCGGGGCTTCCCCGTCCCCGGGAGTCTGGGAGGAGAAAGTCTCGGCTGCCAGAGAAGGGACCGCAGGGCCCTCCGAATGCCCCCTTCTCCTCCCCCTCTCACCTGGCAAGGTCCAAGAAACAGCTGAAAGCCTTCTGATAGCTGAGACTGCCAAGGTTTGTGGGACTTCAGACCCTGGGCATTCTGGGAAAGTCTTGCTTGGGGGAGGGTCAAGGCTTTCAAGAAGTCACCACACTGGCATTCTGGGAAATGGAGTCCTTTGCCTGGGCTGCTGGGTTTAGAGTTATTGTGGGGGAGGGACTATACAGGAATTGCTGTGGGGAAGGAGGGAGGTTCAGCCTACTCCTTCCCACCCCCATTTCCCTTTCAGCCATGCCCTGACTCCTGTACAGCCTGGAAAGTAGCTCAAGGGAGAGCCTGACATACAGCAGGTGCCTAATAAGTGCCTATTGATTGAATGACTGACTGACTGACTGATCAATCCATGATCTCTGCTCCCCAGGGCCTGTGGAGGTGGTGCTAGGATCCCTCCTTCTGACAAGGAAGGAAACTGAGGCACAGGGAAGCAGCTGACAGTTCAAGGCCCAGGCCTAAGGCCCCCTTCCCACAGGTTCCCCTCCTCCAGGGATCTCTCTGAACATCCTGCTGTTCCCCCTGCTGTGCCTCTTGTCAGTGACTGACACTTTCCTCCTTCCTATTTCCTAATAATAAACTGTTTTGCGTTTAACAAATGGGTCTACTGGCTTCTGATCAAATTCCTGGCCCAAAATGTAACTTTTTCACAGCCTGTGCAATCCTATAAAACATTTTCCCATATTGATCCTAAGCAACAGAGCAGGGTCTCCCAGGACTAAGGGACAGTGCTAGGGTGAAAAGCCCATACTAGGGATGCCAGGTGGTGGGCGAGCAGTGGCCTCGTGGTTGCCCCTTAGGTCTTGGGGCCTCAGAAAAGAGGCAAAAAGAAGAGAAATTTCCAGTATGCTACATTTACCTTCTTATTATATTGATGCCATTAGGGATCCCTAGCCATGCTCACAGAAAAGTCCAGCAAGCAACAAAACCCAGGAGAGGGAAATTTGTCCTTCCCTCAGTTTATTAAACTTTTGCTCCTCCCACACATCAAGTCTCAGGAGCCAACTGTGGCTTTCTATTTTGCCTGGGCCTCCCAGAGGGTGCAAGGGACATCCACCCTGAGTCCTGCCTCCCAATTTTTTGACTTTATGGCTGCCTTTTGATCCTTGTGACCTGATCTACTCCATGATTTCCTTCACATTATCAGAATTCATAATCCCAAATAATTTTTAAAAAGGGGAAGTTTGGGCAACGTTAGAAAAGAGTGAATTGAAGGTGTATGTTTATGTACGTCTAAACAGCTGCTTCAGGATGGGGATTTCTCTACTCTTCATAAGGAGAGATTAGTATCACCCTTCTGAAGGACAAAACAATCTGTCAATAGTTTTTTACAGGAAGTTGCCAATCAAAAATTACTAATACTGAATAATGTATGCTGGAGAATAATGTAAGATTTTATCCCATAAAATAAGGTTTCTATGCAGTATGCTTACTCTCATGATAAGCAAGAGAGGTACTCCATGTAAAAGTCTTTCCACAGAGTTTACATTCATAAGGTTTCGCTCCAGTGTGGATTCTCTCATGCACAACAAGATAGCTCTTCCCTTTAAAAGACTTTCCACACTGTTTACATTCATAAGGTTTCTCTCCAGTGTGGACTCTCTGATGTATGTTAAAAGTGCTCTTCATTGAAAAGGCCTTTCCACACTCTTTACATTCATAACATTTCTCTCTGTGGAGTTTCAGATGTTCATAAAGACTGCCCGTTTGTATGAAAGCCTTTCCACACTCTTTACATTCATAAGGTTTCTCTCCAGTGTGGATTCTCTCATGTACAACAAGGCGGTACTTGTCTTTGAAAGCTTTTCCACACTGTTTACATTCAAATGGTTTCTCTTCACTGTGGACTCTCTCATGCACAGCAAGATAGCTCTTCCTTTTAAAAGCCTTTCCACACTGTTTACATTCATAAGGTTTCTCTTCACTGTGGACTCTCTCATGTATGACAAGATTGCACTTCATTGTAAAAGCCTTTTCACACTGTTTACATTTATAGGGTCTCTCTCCGGTGTGAATTCTCTCATGTACACGAAGAGATCCTTTCTCTGTAAAAGCCTTTCCACAATGTTTGCATTTATAGGGTTTCTCTCCAGTGTGAATTCTCTCGTGTACACGAAGAGATCCTTTCTCTGTAAAACCCTTTCCACACTGTTTACATTTATGAGGTCTCTCTTTAGTATGAATTCTCTGATGTGCAGCAACCTCAGAGTTCTGACTGAAAGGTCTCCCACCTTTATCAGCCACAGAATCCACCTCTACACTTTTACCTTTTGGATGTCTAATGAGGTCTGAACTCTGACCAAAGTTCATTTCTCCTACGTTACCTTGATGTGTGGGTATTTCGGGTTTCTCAGGTGACTGAGCAAGTCCTACTTCTTCAGGAAAGCATTTCCTATATTCACTATCCTGACAACTGTTATTTCCTGAGGTCAACTTCCTATACTGAGTTAGGACTGAATTTTGCCTGAATTTCTCTGCAGTTTCATCAAATTCACAGTCACTCTCTGGATTTTTATCTGCCTTGATAGTAGAGTCACAGATTTCTCTCAAATTGAAGTCATGGGGACCCTCATTCATGCATCTCTTGGAGCCAGATCCTTCCACAGAAAGGCTCAGTTTTGTAGACATCTCCTTCACTTCAATATCTACAGCTGAAGAAAACAAATAATGATATAATCACAGAAGGAAGGAGGATACACACACAGAGAAATATAATTGCTTTTCTCTCATACCAGAAAATAAACTGATTTTTTTTTCTATTTCTCCAGGCAAAAAGGAGATTTAAAACTGAAACAAGCAGTACTAGTCTTTGGATAAATCATTTGGTCATATGTGCAAGACGGATGCTTTTAGAATGAAGGTCCTATACACCAGGTCCCTTCGTGGTCCCCAAAAATTGTAGGAGTAAAAATGTACCGATATTCCTGATATTTTAAATTTAAAGGATTTAATTATAAACAACATGAGAGGGAAAGGGATTCCTTCAGCTAAGTGTGCAGTGCACAGAGCCAGAGACTCATACCTGCCACACTTTAACCAAAACAAAGCCTAAAAAGAGCCTCACAGCTTGGGGCTCAGTCAAATTTATCTCCCAAGCCTAAGTATGTCAAATGAGGATGTACTTAAACAGATGCTGGGAATGTAGTTCAGGTTTGACAAATTTTCCACCAGCACAACAATTACACTGAAACCTCACAATGGACATGTGACAGAGTCAGGCCCAATATTCTCATCACACTTTAGAATTCATATGAAGAATAAAGGAATGACCTGACCATCTTTCTTGCAACTAGATTATAACTCATACCCTGTGCCTGAGCATACTTGCCAGCCCCCAAGTCTAACATTCCCTTCACCACAACAGATAAGTCTTTTGGGATAACAGCCCTTATACATCTGCTTTCAACTTACTCACCTGGACAGAAGCTCCTGGGGTCTTTTTGCTCTTCCAGACATAGTGCTTTCACTTGCTGAAAACAGGAGATAAAATTTTCTCTAGGAACTGGACGCCCTGGGTATAAGAAAGAAGGAAGTGATAAGGAGAGAAAAATAAAAAGCATGGTCCTCTTAAAGGAGAAGGGACAAGCAAGTAAGGCCTATAGAATGGTTTTTGTTGTGTTCACTGTGGGGATGTTTGCGAGAGGCAGAGATCATGGAAACTATTTGCAATCAGAAAATTCCATCTTTATTTACTTCTTGTAAAAGAAGGAGAGGTCCAATCTACAACCTCCATTATCTAGAAATAAAAAGCAGCTGGTAGTGAAGGGTAAGAGATCAGAACTTGGGAGTCAGAAAAGCAAATTTAATCTAACCTCAAAGAAATGGTAAGTGAGTGCCCCTGAGCAAGTTATTTCACCTCAGTTTGCCTCAACTATGAATTAAAGACAATAAGACTATCAAAATCACAGGGATGTTGTAAAATAAATGATAATTATGAACTCATTTACCCATTAGAGGACAAAGAGCAGATATTTTGAAATGCTTGTTCCCCTTCCTTTCCATTCCTATCATCCGCCCTAGGATTTGAAGGAAGAATGAAGGATGAATAAGAATAAAAACTTGTGACACTAGGCAGAATGAGTGGCTATGATCTATAGTTTGTGTAAATGGAATTAGCTGATCCACATTCGTTGTTAGACTCTACCTATCAGAAATAATGTCACCCCACCCAACTTAGTGGGGAGGGGAGATGAGTTACCCACATGTGACAACAAGTAACAAATCAAGAACAAGGGACTGCCCTTTAGGCAGTCCAAAACAGTGTTGAGGCTGCCATTTGTCCACTTGAAATTGAAGGTGGATGCAGAAAGTGATGAAAGCTGCTATCTTTTTAGATGGTAACTTCCAGTGGAGGCAGTTGGTGCTTTGAACTTGGTGCTGAAGGATCTCTGCTGAGACCTCAGGCAGCTTCCCTCTGAATTGTCACATGGGTAAGTTAGGCTGACTTCCTTTCTCCTCCCTTGGCGTTTCTGGAGTCTATACCCTCAGGGAGGCCTCTCTTGCCTCTCTAATTGTAAAAGGCCTTGTGGCTAGTAGCTTTGTTTAATTAACCTCTGTGCTCCTTTGCTGGGGCCTCTAAATTCTCATTCGGTACAGGCCAGAGTCTCTATTTCTCTACCTTCAACCTTCCTAATTGTAAATAAACTTCCATAAAAGCCATCCTGACTTGGGTCAATTTTAAATTTGGAATCGAGCTAATCAGATTCCTGGTGACCATACCTTAAATATCTATTTTCCCCTCTCACAAGTTTTATGCTTTTCCCCCATATTTTCCCAATATTTTTATGGAAATAGGAATCCCATTACCTTACTCTGTATGTCTACTTGTTTCTATCAAATGTTTCTTGTAAAAAACATCTCAAAGGATTAATATTTTTAATGCACTCTGCTATCTACTTACGTTTTATGGGGAAGTTCATCTCATTTATAACCGCAGTTACTATTACCATCTTATATTCCCTTTCATCTTGTTTCCTCTTTTGATCCTACACTTTCTCCTTTCACGGCCTGTCCATGTTCCACTTTAATCACTCCTCCCATTTCCCTTCCCTTATATTATTCCCCTCCCCATCACCACCCTTCTTATTCTCCTCCTACTTCTCTATAGGGCTTTTTAATCACTTCCTCTATTCTATCTCTCTTATATTATTCCCCTCCCTCTACCACCTTTCTTATACTCCTTCTATAGCTCTATAGCAGTGATGGGCAAACTTTTTAAAGAGGGGACCAAAGGAAAAGAAATGCTCATCTCTCAGTCTGTTTCTAAGGCAATTCTTTCAAGTTTCTTTGTATTGTATCCAACTTATCGTATGTGTCAGATTAGGAATGTCTCCAGGCCGAGAGAGAACATTTCAGGGGGGTCTGCATCTGGCCCCCAGGCCATAGTTTGCCCATCACCACTCTAGAGAGTATACCACAATGAGGCTGTCTGATTTTCTTCTCATGCATCTTTATATATGTTTTTCCCAATGTTACTTCTTTCTTATTGTTTCTCTCTATCCTCTTTTTCACTCCTTGATTATTATTTTTTGGTATATCTTCCTGAACAGTTTAGTACCACACCATCTATGTATGCTTCTTTTAACTGTGATAAGCAGAGCAAATTTAAGAGTTTCAAATATCATCTTTCCACTAGGCATATAAACAATTTGACCTTATTTAGTCTTTTAATAAACCTTTTTATACTTCTCTTGAATTGGTATTTGCTCATCAGTATTTTTGTTTTGCTCTGCTCTTTTCATCAGGAATGCTTGAACATCCTTAATAAATAATGATTTTTGTACCTGACAGAATAGTCAGTCTTTTTGGGTAGATGATTCATGGTTGTAAACCCCTTTTTCTTGCCTTCCAAAGTATCATATTTCAAGCATTTAGATCCTTATGCAGAAGCTCCAAAATCCTGTGTAATCAACTATGGGCCTCCATGATATTTAAATCGTTTCTTTCTTTCTTAGTGCAGTATTTTCTCCTTAGCATGGGATTTCTTCAATTTAGCTATAATATTGCTGGAAGTTGTCAATTAAGGATTTAATGCAGGAGGTGATCTGTGGATTCTTTCAATTTCTCTTTTAATCTAGGATTCAAAGAACATCAAGATAGTTTTCTTTTATAATTTCTTGTCTTAACTAGTTCCATCTTCCAGCTCAATTGCTTTTCAGTTTGACATTTCATATTTTCTTTGTTTAAAATTCTTTTGATTTTGTTACATTGTTTCTTGATATTGGATGAAGTCATTATCTTCTATATGCCCAATTCTAATGTTCAAAGAATGATTTTCTTCCATGACCTTTTAATTCTCCTTTTCCATTTGGTCCATTTTACTTTTTGTGAAACTCTTCTTCATGGCATTTTTATGCTTCTTTTGCCACTTGCCCAATTTTGCTTCTTCAGATATAATTTTCTTTTTGCATTACTTTCATTGCTTTGCCCCATTTTCCTTCCACTTCTCTCATTTGATTTTTGAATTCCTTTTTGAACTCTTCCCATCACCTGAGTCCAATTCCCATTATTATTTCAAGTTTTGTATGTGGAGGCTTTTGTATCCCTATCCCCACACCTCAGTCTGAGCCTTGTTGTTCTTAGCCTCCTAAGACATTTTCTTTGGATGTTTCTTTTGATGTTTCCTCATTTTCCCAGGCTTTTTTTTTCACTTTGTCTTCTAATTCTGTTTTCAGATAGTGGAGTCATTCTCTTAAACTTCAGCTTTTCCTTGCTGCTCCCCTCAGCTATAGTTCCAGGTTTCTACAACTTTCATTTCTTCCAATGTAGTTCCATGGCCTATGGGCTGGGTACACCAAAAGCTGCTCATATAGTCACCTCTACTAACTGGTGATGGTTTGCAGGGCTCAGAGAACTGTGAGCTATAGCCTTCACCACAGGCTTGAACTGGCTAAGGGACTTTGGACCTGATTATAATCTTGTGTCAGGGCATGGTATTCCAAGGGTTGGGCATAGGAGACACTAACAAAACAATGGGGACTCAAGAAAGTTCCCCAAGTCTTGAATTTGGCTTGTGCCCAGGTTCAGAATCTCAAGCAGTTGTAGGGGGTGGATTGTCTGCCATTCTCTGATAGGCCCCGAGTTGTTGGACCCCTAGGTAAAGGAATATAATACATTGCATAAGCCTGAGGGACCTAGGTATGAACCTAGGATAGCTTGCCCTGGAAACTCTTAAAAGTTTGTGTCTCATACCCCTAGAGATCTTATAAAAGAGAAGCCATCTTGAGTTTGTGTTCATGTATCTTAAGGATAATCTTGGTTATCTATTGTCATGTAAACACTCCTTTGTAACCATGTGGATGGGTATGTTTGGGGTAACCATTGAGTATATTTGGCTGCCCTTTTTATGATCCTCGCCTCCTCTGTCCACAATGAGGACTTCTCAGGACCCTCCTAAGACCCTGGATATCAACTGCTGGCCAAACCCCTATTCATATCACTCCTCTATGGGCAAGTTTTACTTCCAGTTGCCTCCTTATCCCTCAAAATACACCCTCTTTCAGCCTAATTTTCTAATTGTTTTCCTGGGATTCTGGGAAGATGGCAGCTTGGATGCAGCAAAACTCCAGACTTCTAAAAATGCTTCCACATCAATCAAAAACAAAGTGCTTTGAAGGGACAGAAAATCAAATCTAACAACAGGACAGAGCTGGGGGATCCTCCTGCAGGACTCAACTAAAAAGGTATGCCAAAAAGAGACTGAAGTCTTGAACTGTCAGGTTCAAAGAAAAAGAAGAAAGATCCTAGATCCCCTCTGTTGTTTTTAAAAATGATTAACCTCCCCCACCTACTGTGCTGAGTCTCCAGTGGTTCCTAGAATGTCTGGATGGGCAAGAGCTTTAACCCGGAGGGAGTGTTTTCCTGGCACAGCTGTGCCAGGCTCAGGGCATTGAACGGACAGGAGAGAGGGAGGAGCTGGAGAAGTGCAGAGAGGGCAGCCTAGTTGCAGCCAATACACTCCATCTTGCCCCCCCCCCCCACCTCAGGGCACATGCAGTTCTGCAGATCAACTCTGCCCTGGCTTAATCTTATCAATTAGGCAGATAAGAATTCTTCACAGTGTGCAGGAAAGCTCCAACAACCCTCCCCTATAGACTGCACTGAAAGTAAGCACACCTACACCTTTAAGCTTCTGAAGATCTGACCTCAGGGCTCATTATAATCATCAGCCTAACCTAGTCAATCAGCAGAGTAAAGAAGAACCCCCTTCAGGACAGAATAGCCCATACCCACAGATCCAGTAAATAATCAGAGGAACAAGATTACAGCCAATTATAGGAGGGAAAGAAGGAAAAAAATATGAATAAACAGAAAAAGAAAAAAAGAAATTACAATCGACAGCTTCTTTTCAGGTAATGAACAAAGAGCAAATGGAACAGAAGAGGACCATGGAACACCAAGCAAAAACACAGAAACTCCAGACAATTGGACATAGGGGTTAGAAGAACTCAAAATTCAATTAACTCAAGAACTCAAAAATCAAGAGAGGCTGAAGACCATTGGGAAAAGAAAATACATGAAATAAAACAAGAAAATAGTTTGGAAAGCCAACATTGACTAGCTAGATAACAAGGCAAGAAGGTGAAAGATGACCTACAAAGAAAATCAGACCATCAGAAAGATGACCAAAAAGTCAGGGATGAAATTCAGTATTTAAAAATTAGAATCCAACAACTAGAAGCAAATGACTTCACAAGGCAGCAAGAATCTATAAGACAAATCAAAAGAATGAAAAAAAAAATCGAGGAAAATATGAAACACCTCATTGACAAAACGACAGATTTTGAAAACAGATCAAAGAGAGACAATTTAAGAATTTAGACTACCGGAAAATCATGACAAAAGGAAAAGCCTGCTGTGTGACCCTGGGCAAGTCACTTGACCCCCATTGCCCACCCTTACCACTCTTCCACCTATGAGACAATACACCGAAGTTAAAGGGTTTAAAAAAAAAAAAAAAAAAAAAAGGAAAAGCCTGGACATTATCCTACAGGAAATTATCCAAGGAAACTGCCCTGACATTTTTGAACAAGAGGGAAAAGTGGAGATTGAAAGTATCCACAGATCACCACCTACATTTAATTCCCAATTGAAAACACCCAAGGAATATTATAGCCAAATTCAAGAACTACCAGACCAAGGGAAAAATATTACAAGCTGCTAAGAAGTCATTCAGATACCATGGAACCACAATTGGGCACAGGATCTGGTTGTATCTACACTGATAGGACCGGAAGGCATGGAATATGATATTCCGGAAAGCAAGGGAACAGGGTCTACTACCAAGAATCAAGTACTCAGTAAAACTGACTTTATTTTTGCAGGGGAAAGTCACTTAATAAAATAGAAGACTTCCAAGGATTCATAAAGAAAAGATCAGACTTAAAAAAAAAAAATTTGATATTCAAACACAGAACTGAAGAGAATCACCAAAAGATAATTAAGAGAGGGGGGGAAAAAAAACAAAACTAAACTTTTTTAAGGGACCCAATAAGTTCAAATGATTTATATTCCTATAAGAAAAGATGATATTGGTAACTCTTGAAAATTGTTATTATCATCAGAGTACCTAGAAGAAATATACTTAAGAGAGAACAGTGACAAAGTATATAAGATGAAATGTCAAGATATAAGTGTGCGTGTATAAGTATACATAAAACTAGAGGTAAAAAAAGAGGATACTATTAAAAGAAATGGAAAAGAGACAAAATGGGGTAAATTTATATTTCATAAAGAAGCACATGGTGGGAGCAGGGAAGAAGATCAATACACTGGAAGGGTAAAGAGGTTGGAGACAGGAAATACTTAATTCTTATGTGCATTGAAATTGACTCAAAGAAGGAAGAACAATCAGATCCATTGGGGAAGAGAATTGATTCGTGCCCTATAGAGAAGTAGAAAGGTATCAAACGGACTGGTGAGGAGGGAAGCAATACTAGGGAGGGAGAGTGTGTGGAGTAGTTTAAAAATACCCCAAAGAGGGGGCAGCTGGGTAGCTCAGTGGAGTGAGAGTCAGGCCTAGAGACAGGAGGTCCTAGGTTCAAACCCGGCCTCAGCCACTTCCCAGCTGTGTGACCCTGGGCAAGTCACTTGACCCCCATGGCCCACCCTTACCACTCTTCCACCTATGAGACAATACACTGAAGTACAAGGGTTTTAAAAAAAAATACCCCAAAGAGGGGGGCAGCTGAGTAGCTCAGTGGTTTGAGAGCCAGGCCTAGAGGCAGGAGGTCCTAGGTTCAAATCTGGCCTCATACACTTTCCCAGCTGTGTGACCCTGGGCAAGTCACTTTAAAATAAGGGTAGGAATTAGGGGGACTGATTAAAAACAAAACACTGGTGTAGAAGGAAGTAGTGAAAGAAGAAATGATAGGACTGAGAGAAGAAATCAAAATTTTGGGGAATACCAAGGTGGTAACTCTGGGATGAATTCACACATAAAGTGGAAACAAATAGCAGAGCGGATTAGAAACCAAAATCCTACCATATGTCATTTACAAGAAAGACACATGAGGCAGGTAGACACACACAGGGTAAAGGTAAATGGCTGGAGCAAAATCTAATAGGCATCAACTGAGAAAAAGAAGGCAGGAGTCCCAATGATTTCGGACAAAGCCAAAGTAAAAATAGACCTAGTTAAAAGATAGGGAAAAGGTAATTACATCCTGAAAAAAGGCAGTATAGACAATGAGGAAATATTACTAACTCAACGTGTATGCACCAAATAATATTTCTAAAGAAGAAAATGGTGGAGTTGAAGGAGGAAATAGATAATAAAACTATACTAGTGGGAGACCTGAACCTTCCTCTATCAGATCTAGATGAAGCAAACCAAAAAATAAGATGTAAGAGATATGAAATCTTAGGAAAATTAGAAAATTAAGATTTAATAGATATGTTGGGAAAAATAGGGACAAAAAGTAATATACTTTCTTTTCAGCAACACATGCATGTTACATTCACAAAGACTGACCATGTACTAGGGCAGTGATGGGCAAACTATTGCCCTCAGGCCAGATACGGCCCCCTGAAATGTTCTATCAGGCGCATGACACTATTCCTAATCTGACAAAGAGTAGGATACAACACAATGAAACTTTGAAAGAGTTACCTTAGAAACAGACTGACAGATGGGCATTTCCTTTCCTTTGGCCCCCTCTTTTTAAAGTTTGCCCATTGCGGCCCTGGACAATATAAAATACTTAGGAATCTATCTGCCAAGACAAACGCAGGAATTATATGAACAGAACTACAAAACACCCTCCACACAAAATTAGATCTAAACAACTGGAAAAACATTAATTGCTCATGGATAGGATAAGCTAACACAATAAAAATGACAATCTTACCTAAATTAATTTACTTATTTAGTGCCATACCTATCAAACTACCAAGAAAAATTTTTACTCAATTAGAAAAAACTATGACAAAGTTTATTTGGAAGAACATAAGATCAAGAATATGAAGGGAAATAATGAAAAAAAAATGTGAAGAATGGGAGCCTAGCAGTACCATATCTAAAACTGTACTATAAAACTGCTCATCAAAACAATTTGGTACTGGTTAAGAGACAGAATAGAAAATCAGTGGAACAGACTCAGGGAAAAATAACCTCAGCAAGACAGTGTATGATAAACCCAAAGAGCCCAGCTTTTTGGGACAAAAATCCACTATTTGACAAAAAATGCTGGGAAAATTGGAAAACAGTATGGAAGTGATTAGGTTTAGATCAGCACCTCACACCCTACACCAAGATAAATTCAGAATGGGTGAAGGACTTAAATAAAGAGGAAACTATAAGTAAATTAGGTAAAGATAGACTAGTTTACCTGTCAGATCTATAGGAAAGGAAAGATTTTAAGACCAAGAAAGAGTTAGAAAACATTACAAAATGTAAAATAAATAATTTTGATTCCATTAAATTTAAAAGTTTTTGTACAAACAAAACAAATGCAGCCCAAATTAGAAGGGAAGTAACAAATTGGGGGAAAAAAATCTTTATAACAAAAACCTCAGACAAAGGTCTGATCACTGAGATTTATAAGGAGCTAAATCAATTGTACAAAAAAATCAAGCCATTCCCCAATTGACAAATGGGCAAAGGGCATGAATAGGCAATTTTCAGATGAAGAAATCAAAAATATCAATAAGCACATGAAAAAGTGTTCTAAATCTCTTATAATTAGAGAAATGCTGAGGTACCACCTGATAGCTAGCAGATTGGCCAAAATGACAGCTAAGTAATAAATGTTGGAAGGGATGTGGCAAAATTGGTACATTAATGCATTTCTGGTAGAGTTGTGAATTGATCCAATCATTCTGGATGACAATTTGGAACTATGCCCAGAGTGTCTGCCCTTTGATCCAACCATGCAACTGCTGGGTTTGTACTCCAAAGAGATAATAAGGAAAAAGACTTGTACAAAAATATTTATAGCTGTGCTCTTTGTAGTGGCAAAAAAATTGGAAAATGAGGGGATGTCCTTTGTTTGGGGAATGGTTGTACAAATGTGGTATCTGTTTGTGATGGAATAATATTGTGCTCAAAGGAATAATGAACTGGAGGAATTCCATGAGAACTGGAACAACTTCCAGGAATTGATGCAGAGTGAAAGGATCAGAACCAGGAGAACCTTATACACAGAGACGGATACACTGTGGCACAATCGAATGTAATGGACTTCTCTACTAGCAGCAATGCAATAATCCAGGACAATTCTGAAGGACTTATGAGAAAGAACTCTGGGAGCAGAGAAACACAGAAGAAAAACAACTGCTTGATCACATGGGTTGATGGGGACATGACTGGGAATGTAGACTCTTAAGTGATCACCCTAATGCAAATATTAATAATATGGAAATAGGCCTTGATCAATGACACACATAAAACCCAGTGGAATTCCTCCTTGGCTGGGGGGAGGAGGCGGGGCAAAGAACATGAATCATGTAACCATGGAAAAATATTCTAAAACAATTAAATAAAATTTTTCAAAAAGACAAAAACAAAAAAACCCAAATCGAGTTGTTTTTCTCAGGAGAGCCACCTCAGTCTTACCCATGTTCATTCTGTGACTCTAGTCATTTAAAAGCATTTAAGGTTGCTTTGACATTCTCAGGACAGGTTCAGCTTTTGCTTCTGCTTTGTCAAATTCTTGGCTTCACCTCTCCCACTAATATTTAATAGTATTTGTAAGAATATCCTTTCTAAAGACCAGATCCAGCCCAAAGGGGAAGGGCTGCTTTGGCAGGTAAAGGGTTCCTTTTAATGCCCACTTTCAAAGAAAAGCTGCTTGGGTATAAACAGAGTATTTGACCACAAACGTCAGGTCTAATTAGGGGCTGGACTAGATGACTTCTGAGATTAGCTTCAGGAATGTAAATCTGTAACATTGGTTCATGGTTTCCCCTGAAGCTATCCAAAACAGAGGAAAAATAATTTGAAACAAGAAAGGAAAGTCTCAGTTTCCCATCACATAATTTAAAGATTTTTTTTTTTAAATGAAAAGCTGTGACAAGGAGATCCCTGGGCAGGGATCAGCACTTTTACTTTTTTAATCATTGACAAAGGCTCAAAATCCTATACATCTGGCTTAGAATAAAGACATTCTCTTAATGGCAGATTCAAAGCTAATACAAGAAATTGTTCTTACCCACAGAGAATAGATTTTGCACATTCTCCAGCATGACCTCCAGGTACAGCTCTTTCTGAGAGTGGTCCAACAGGCACCACTCTCCCTGGGTGAAGTCCACAGCCACATCCTTGAATGTTATTGACCCCTAAAACCAGCAAAAGTCACAAGATTTAGAGCTCAGAATTCATCTGGTACATTCATCTGGTTACCCAAACTCCTAACCTGGCAAACTATCAGAGCCAGCACTACAGAGAAGTCATTCAGAGCCTAATGGAATTCTGTGTCTGAAGTAAGAATCATGTTGTGAAGAGTAAAACCTAGAGAAGTATCTTACTCTGAAGTGCTTTTCCCTATAGTATCAGGGAGATGAGAAGTGCTTTCTGAGTGAAGTATGAGATTCTGTGGAGGAAAAAGAGAGAAGGTGATCTGAAATTCCTCCTCATCACAAGTGTCAAGAGTTAATCTAATAAAGAGGTTTTTTTTTTTTTGAAGAATTTCTGAGAAGATAGCATGTAATGTGTATTTTAGGGGGAAATATTACCAGTGATCAATGAAGAAACAAAGAAAAAGCAATCCCCTACTTAATTTCCTAAAAGGCTGAAATACTCTATTTTATTTTATTTTTTAAAACCCTTACCTTCCGTCTTGGAGTCAATACTGTGTATTGGCTCCAAGGTAGAAGAGTGGCAAGGGTAGGCAATGGGGGTCAAGTGACTTGACCAGGGTCACACAGCTGGGAAGTGTCTGAGGTCAGATTTGAACCCAGGACCTCCCGTCTCTAGGCCTGGCTCTCAATCCACTGAGCTACCCAGCTGCCCCCTGAAATATTCTAATTTAGATGAAAGCATAAAGAGGATTCCATAGAGTTTATATGGGGTCAGAATCTGATTCTACCTAAGTGAAAAAGCCCAGTCTTGTGTTATATTTAGAGTCTGGTGAACCCCTTACAATGTGCCATAGCCAAAACTTTCTGTCTTTGTTTTTATGATGAATGCCATTTCTTAAAGAAATATATTCAGCCATTTTACATTTAGTCATATGGAAAGAAGAATAAGTATGATGAGGAAAAGGGGTGTTCCACCTTTTAAAAATAGATGTTGGTGATTGAGCTAATTCAAAAGAAAGATACTGAGGATGTAATGATTGGAATTCTCAAGAGGCAAAATTTCTTCATTTTAAATAATTTATGAATTGACTGGTCATTTAATGTGGTCAGTTGACACTACAAAATCTAAAAAAAAGAAAAGCAGGTAGGATGAGCTAATATAATAAAAATGACAATCCTAATTAAATTAATAATTCATTGCTATACCTATCAAACTGCCAGCATTCCCTCTCTCTCAACAGTAGCCAGGGCAGACAGCAGCCCCTGGAGCCAGGTCTGGGAGGGAGAATTGCTCCTGATATATCTGAAGGACATTCAAAGAGTTCAGACAGGAAAGATAAGGCCCAGTTGAAAGCGCAGCCACCACCACTAGCAGGAACAAGGTCCTCATTCAGATACACTTATAACCAGAAGGCAGAAAGAATTCAGGTCAAAGGAAAGCAGAGAAATCTGGGCTCAAAGGGAAGAATGCAGAGAGAGCTCAATTCCAAGGAGAGCAGACAGCTTCTTTTTTGGAACTCATCTACTCTGGGTGGTTCCTGGTGGTCCTCACTGCTTTCACTGCCCTGCTTCTGAAGTCCTGAGATCACAGATGTCCTCCAGAGGAACCCAAGGCCAGGACCTCAGGAGCTTGCCTGCCTCTCCACCCCAAGCCCTGCCTTCTATTATCTGGAAAGCCACTGCCACCACAATGAGCTCTATTCAGCCTAGACTCTTCCCAGGCATCTAAACCACCCCAGGGCTAGATATTCCACTTGGGAAGCCACCTCCAAGGCTGGTCACCCTGAGAACTTCCCCCTTACTCTCCTTCCCTCTCCCCTTATACCCTTCCATACTCTAAGAATACAGTGACACTGGGTTCTTTCTTTCTTGTTTCCCACACGAGACTCTCCATCTCCTGATCTTGTTCCAGGATTTTTCTCCCTCCTCCCCAGCTTTCACTACTGTCCCCCTAGTCTCTGCCTCCTCAGTGCACTGGATTCCTTCAGGTCTGGAAGAGAATCTCATCTGCTGCAAGAAACCTTTATAGACCCATCTTTTGTTTGACTTCCTACAATTAATCTTATACACATTGAAAGGAAAATTGTCTTATTGCCTTTATATTGTTGATCATGAAACAAGGAATCACATATAATCCTTTCGATAAGTAACTGCAATGACAATTTTTAAGAGTTAGACGAGGTTATTCCACTAATTGTGTATAAGATATCAAACATAATAGTAGAATATCGGCCATAATATTAAAAGGGATATAGTGTGGAGTATCAGAATATTACAGCAATTAATGATACTGAAGACTTCTGTGGGAAGAATAAAAGCTTTAGGTCTGTGTACTTCTCTAGGGAAGCTGAGCAGAAGGAGCTGGGCTCTCTGGGAATGGGGAGTCTACATAGCCCCTGAGCCTATCTGGCTGGCTCATTCAGGCAGAGGTACCAAGGGCAGAAAACCCCCAGAACAAGATGTATATGGGGGCAGCCAGGGTGGACCCTGGGGCTTACCCAGAGAGACAGAGCCCCTGGAGGCCTGGAAAAGACACAGGTCTGAGTTCTGCTGGATTCTAGCCTCCGGGAGCTTGGCCAGGGTTCGGGATGGGGTACACTTACCTGGGATGAGGGCCTCGGAGTCTCGGGGGACATTTCCTCTGGGCTCTCTGCTTGGACCAGACTGGGGTCCTTCAGGGAGTGGAGACTCCCTCTTTAGAGCCTGTGGGGAAATAGAGAGGGAGAGAGCTCTTCCCTTGGCCTCAGAGGAAACTCTTCCCCCAACAGGAGGGTGCAGGTACCCTCAGGTCTGGAAAGGCCCTTGGACTGGCCAGGCAGAAGCCTCCCACCCTCTCTGCTGCTATCTTCCTTAGGTTTCATTCCATTCAGAAACCGCACAGAGCGGATTGAGGGAGACTGCTGGGGGGAGGGGTTACTAGGGGATGGGGGGAGGTTGGAGGGGGAGATGGGGACCAGGTTGGGGTTGGGGAAGAGGGTGTTGACATTTCTTCAGTGCCCAAGATCAGGGGTCCTAGAATAGCACGTGGGTACGGGCACCCCACCCCCA
>NC_058130.1:792452825-792475345 GCF_016433145.1 Gracilinanus agilis | reverse complement strand
CCCCCGCAGCGGCCTCCAGGCTCTTCAGCTGGGGGCCCCTTCTCCTTCCTTGGGGAGGCCAAAGCCCTGCTATGGCTAAGGGTCCAGACAGAGCTACCCCGGTCTGAGCCCGGCACTTCCGTGTTTGTCCCTTTTCTAAGGTCCTTTAAAGTGAGGGACAGACAGGGATACAGCCTCTCCCCCCCAAACATTTACAGGGGCCCCGGCGCGCCTGTCTGGCGTCTCTTTTACGCGTGTGCACCCGCCGCCCCCCACTCCCATTCCCAAGCTGAGAATTCTGGAAGTGGTCTACTCAGGGCTCTTCACCCCCTAAGAGTTAGGGAGCAGAAAGTCTTGGCAAAAGGCCGCGCCTGCGCACTGGCTCCCTCACCTCCCGTTCCCCAGAATAGATCCAAGAACCTCAATGGTGAGCCTTCCAGGAGCTGAGAAGGCCCACAAGATTCCCAGAATGCCTTGCGGTGCCACGAGAGGCGGGACCTAGATTTGTGTGACGTGGGGCCCTAGTCATTTTGGGAAATGGAGTCTTCCTGCCTGGGTTTGGAAACCTGCTGCCTTCTCCCCTGCTACCCCAATTCCATCCCCTACTCCCACCCCCCAGCCCTGCCTTGCCGCTTCTTTTCTCTCGAAAAGGCCTCAGGCCAGAGCCTAGCACTCAGCGGGCGCCTAATAAGTGTCTTCCGATTCAGGGTCTGATAGATCGACGGATCTAAACTCTACATGGCCTGGGCACGTGGCGCTGGGATCCCCACCTTCGGACAAGCAGGGACGGACACACACACACTTTCCCCTCCCCCTGCATCACACTTTTACAACCCAGTTCACCACCTCAGCAAGGCGGCTCTTGTTTGCACCTGCGCACATGCTTTCGCCCAAACTCCGAGGCTCACATAGAGGGAACGGCTGCACCCGGGTCTTCCCTTTTCGCAGTTGTTTGGAAGGAGAAAGTCTCAGCTGCCAGAGGAGTGACCCCAGGGCCCAACGAACCCCGCCACCCCGTCTATTGACTCTCTCCCCGCTCCTCATCTCACCCAGCAAAGTCCAAGAAACACAGCTACAGGACACCCAAAGGCTGAGACTAGCAACGATTTTATGACATCAGGACCTAGGCATTCTGGGAAAGTCTTCCTTGGGGGAGGGTCATGGCTTCCGTGACGTCACGACACAGGCATTCTGGGAAGTGGAGTCTTTGGCCTGTATTCCTGGGTTTAGAGCTATTGAACGGGAGGCGCTATACTAGAATTGCGGGGGGAAGGGCGGTTCAGCCTTCTTCCTACACCCATTTCCCTTCCCGCCGTGCCCTTACACCTCTATAGCCTGGAAAGTACCTCAAGGGAGAGCCTGACACACAGCAGGTGCCTAATAAGTGTCTATTGACTAACTGACTCACTGACTGATCAATCCATGGATCTCTGCTCCCCAGGACCCGGAGAAGTGGCGCTAGGATCCTCCTTCTGACAGAGAAGGAAACTGAGGCAGAGGACCGCAGCGGCAGTCCAGGGCCCAGGCCCAAGGCCCCCCTCCCACGGGTTTCCCTCCTCCAGGGATCTTGCTGAACATCCTGCTGCTTAATTAATTAATTAATCTAATTGCTGATTCGCACTTCACAACATTAATAAGGTTTCTCTCCAGTGTGTATTCTTTGATGTGAGTCAGTGAGTTTCTCCAGGGAGAACTTTTCCCACAGACATAGCATTGAAAAGGTTGTTCTCCAGAATGATTCCTATTAGGGTTGATAAGACCTTGCTTTCTATAAACAGCAGATGAGTTTAATTGGCTTAGACATTTTTTTGAAATATCCTCAGGAGAGCTGACAAATTCATTTGATACTTTAAAAAAAATTGGGCAATCTCCTCAATGAGAGAAATTTCACTTGAGAATGAGAAAAAAATTACAGATGGCATGGGCATTGCACCCCCAAAACTATACAAGTGTTTCAGGCAAACTATAAGCAGGAAAATTCCTTTGCTCCCTTCTATCCTGGTGATTCCTAACCCCAAACATCTGATAAGCCTGAGAGGATTGCTGTCACCTCACGGTTCACATCTACCTTCCTCTTTGGCTGCAGAGAGGAAGAGGGTTTATTCTGAACAGAAAGACAATTAGATCTGGTGAGACACCCCTACTTTGGGGATTTTTTTTTTTTTTAAAGTCTTACACTTTTAAAACTAGGTTGTTTTTTTTCTACTTGTAGAATAACCTATTCTCTATTACCCTGTTTTGGGGTAAACAGAGATAGATAAGAAGTCCTGATAAATCTCCTTTTCATATCTGTTAGCCAGAAAGAGGTGATGCTTAAATCTCTCTATTAGAGTTCTTTACTGGTATTTTATTTCAAAACTGAGATCATGTATATATGTGGGTTTAGAAAATAACATCCTAAATTTAATTATGTTTGTTGGACAGTGAAATATCAGTCTGTATGGAAAAGCCATGGATCAGTTTTGTAAAACAGATTTTTTTTTTGTAGTAGTCTTAAGACTGCTTCCCATCCTTATCTATCTTTCTATCATAAGAGGTTTAAAGGAAAACATTAGTGTTTAAACTTATTTAAAATGGGTTTTTGTTTAAAATGATCATAAATGGTGTTGACTTAGAAAAAACAGAGCTATTAAATAGTCAGAAAAGCCCCTCTTTAATCAAGGACTGGGTCACAGGGCTGAAGTAGGCCCCTACTCAGAGGATTGAACTCCGGGTGCTCTGGGAGTGCCACCCAGCTAGAAGATGACTCCAAGGAACAAAAGAATTTGGGAATCTCTATACCATTTGGGAAGATCCTGGGGCTTGGGAAAGAGGATGGACTGGACCTTATGGAGGACTGGATATCTCCAGCTTGGGAAAAGAATCTTAATGAGAGGGGTTGGGAGGAGGGAAGGGACTACTTACAATGAATACCAAGGGGATGGTCCCTGCCCAGGTGTATCTTCCAGGGAAGGAGTCTCTGATTCAATAGGGAAGACTACCTTAGACAAAAGGGTATTTAGCATTTCCCTTAGGGTCCCATTATTCAGTCTGCTACCACCAGCCAGAGATTTCCTTCAGGGTGGATTCTCAAAGGAACCAGGAACAAGCACCAGCTTTGGGGGGTCTCCAATTTACAAGCTATTCCTAAAACTTGGGGTTCATTAAGATTCCCACTGGGCCACAAGTTTGGGGTCTCTAGATTCCACGTTGACAATGGCTTTCACCTCAGCATATTAAAATTGACTAACTTTATTATATTTAACTTCCTGGTCTTGAAATAGATAAGCAGCTGCTGGTCAAAAGACTTGCTTTAAGGTTTACAGCCCTTAAAAGGTTTCAGATCTCTAAATTTAAAATAGACCCTGTAATACCAAATGCTTTTTGAAATTGTTTTTTGAAATAAGTTATTTGAGTTACTGCTAAAACATGTTGTCGACATGGAACCTAGAGACCTCAAACTTGTGGCTTAGTGAGATCTGATGAACCCCAAGTTTTAGGAATGTTAACTTAGAAAAAACGCAGAACTATTAAATAGTCATAAAAGCCACTCTTTAATCAAGGGAAAGGGGGATGAGGGCTACTTGGCCTCTTATGCAGAGCTGCGCCTTGTGCAGAGTCTAAAGGAGCACTGCTTCGCTCTGCTCCCTGATCCCCCTGGGAGTGCCACCGCGCTAGATGACCACTTCCTAGGGACAAAGGAAATTGGGGAACTTCTATACCATTTGGGAAGATCCTGGGGCTGGGAGAGATGATTGACATCATACTGACAGGATACAATCAAGCTAGAGAAAGGGATCATAGCTAGAGGCTTGGATGTAAGGGAAAGGGACTGCTTACACAATGGATACTATAGGAATGGTCCCTGCCCAGGTAGTCTTCCTGGGAAGGGCCTCTGATACAATGGGGAAAACTACCTAAGACAAAAGGGTATTTAGCATTTACCCTGGGGTCCATTATTCAGTGTGCAACTGCTAGCCTGAGATTCCCTTCAGGGTGGATTCTCATGGGAACAGGGAACAAGCACAAGCTTTGGGGGTCTTCAACCTACAAACTATTTCTAAACTTGGGGTTCATCATACCTCACTAAGCTACAAGTTTGGGAACTCTAGATTCCATGTCAACAGGAATAGCTTGTAGGCTGGAGACCCCCAAAGCTAGTGCTTCCCTGTTCCCATGAGAATCCACCCTGAAGGGAATCTCAGGCTAGCAGCTGCAGACTGAATAATGGACCCCAGGGTAAAAGCTAAATACCCTTTTGTCTTAGGTAGTCTTCCCCATTGTATCAGAGACCCTTCCCAGGAAGACACATCTGGGCAGGGACCATCCTTTAGTCTCCATTGTGTAAGCAGCCCCTTCCCCGACACCCCAGCCTCTAGCCAGGATTCCTTTCCCAAGCTTGAAGGTAAATCCCATCCTTACCAGTATAATGTCAATCATCTCTCCCAACCCCTGGATCTTCCCAAATGGTATAAAAGTTCCCCGATTTCCTTTGTTCCTTGGAGTGGTCATCTAGCGCGGTGGCACTCCCAGGGGGTCAGGGAGCTGAGCAAGCAGTGTTCCATCCTTGGACTCTGCATAGGGCAAGTGGCAGGAGGCTCTGAGTGGAGGCCAAGTAGCCCTCATCCCCCTTTCCCTTGATTAAAGAGTGGCTTTTAGGACTATTTAATAATTCTGTGCTTTTTCAAAGTTAACAGAACATTGTCTTCTTTGTCCTGATTAAAGATTTGTTCTTTGTAACTGCTTTGGTGATTCTTTGTTTTTCAAGGAATGTGATAAAGTGATTCTACATAAGATCATTTGATAATTTGTGTTTCATATTTTATAGAATTATAGAACTAGATCTGGCAAAGATCTCAGGGAGAATATTAAAGATAATAAGACGGGGTCCCTTTTATCATTATCTTTTTTAATCATCACAATGAAAAGAAACCCTTTATGAAATAGTCACACTGGCACTTACTTGTAATTCCTACAATTCCTGTCAGGATGACTTTGAAACACTTCTGCTCCCTGGATGATGTTCACTTCTTCTGAATGCAAGGGGAGAAAGCTACCAATAACAATGACACCCCTGGACATAATCAAATAGATGAATATTTGGTCTTGTTATCTGATAGTAATTATTTAAAGTACTTCCAATATCAGAGTGTTTCAATTAGACAATGATCTGGGAACACTAAGCCAGAATATAATTCTACTGTTTCACAGGGTTACATCAGAAGCATTTTTTTTCCTTTGAGTTAGAAGAATTGTGTATAATCACTTGTCTTAGAGAAAAATGATTAGTGCTCTACCTTTTGTTATTTCTACTTGTTATTTGTGGATGGGATTTATTCAGTAATGCAAGGAGATTATACAAAGGTGTGGAAAAGGTCTAGAACATTTCTCTAAGCGAGAGTAATATTTAGTTTTTTTGAACATGATTTAGAAACTTATTTTGTTTGACTATAGATAACTATTTTGATATAATATAGAATAATCTGCCTAGTTTTTTAAGAATCCCATCTCAAGTATCTTCTTAGAGGGGATGAAACATCATTTGTATGAATTCATTTATGTTATCATTGAGCCTAGGCATAGGAGTCATGTGTTATCTATGAGTTTTGTCTAAAAATAACATACTTAGAATAATCTCATCCTCCTGAGGGAGGATCGGGAAAATTAAAAATTGAGATTACAGTGAACTAATAATGCATAATAAAGAATAACAAATATGAATAATGGATAGGAGATAATAATTGAAGTGAAAGTTTTTGAAGAAAGTAAAAAAGACCAGATGATTATATATGATAAATATGTTCCTAATAGTTTCTAAGGCATTGAACATGTCCTAATACCAAGTTGCAAAAACTGAACATATAGAAAATTTTTGGCTAGAAAAGCTAGCTCTAAAGGTTAAATCCTCAGAGATTCTTTTAAATTAACTTTCAATTAGTTATTGGCAGTTTTCCAAAGCAGGTACCTAGTTCAGACAGAAGTAAAGAACAGCAAAAAGTATAGGAATTATAAATTCTTTAGTGCAGAGTTTCATAATTGAATATCTTTTAGAATAATAAAATTAGAATCCTAATGTGTTGTAGAACCCAGAAAGAGTCAGAATTAAAAATCCAGACTCTTGTATAACATTATAGTGAAACAGGCTTGTCTATAGGAATTCCTAACTCACTTCCTTTGAACCTTTGACTTCCAGACCTCCCTGCCTTATCTGCAGGAATACCTTCCAGACCTTCCCCCCCCCCCTTACCTGAAGGAATTCCTTCCTTCCAGACATTCCCCTTTATCTGAAGGACCGCCCACCTTCCAGAGCTCTCTGCTGCTGGACCACCTACCTTGGAGACATTCCCCTATCCCACCCCCTGCTGCCTACCACTCTATAAATACCCAGCTAAGGCAAAGCTCCTGGTCACACATCAGACTTACAATGTGATACCCTTGGTTTAAACTAAGACAATAAGTCCCTTTGCATCTTGCATTGGTGCTTCAGACTCAATTACTGGGATAATTCTCCAGGTACATCAGTATGAGTTAGTTCTCATCCACTGACCTAACTGTTGGCAACAATTATTGGCAAATTAAATGACTGTATTAAAATTTATTAAGATCTATTTTCCAAACAATTTTAGGGAAAGATGCTAGTGATCTGTAACAAATCTTTGCCAGAGAAATTGCTCGGAACAACAACATGACTCCAGATGGCTTGAGAAGATGACAAAAATAGATGTCCCTAGAAATCAGACTGCTGCCTCATGAGACTTTGAGTCCTTGGAAATAATGGACTAGATAATGGGAGTTGGGTCAGCTATCCCTTTCATGTCTTTCCCATGTGCCAAAAAAGAGAGGGCTCCCTTAGTGACTTTCTGTAAAGTGTCTGTCAATCACTTTTCAAGTTTTTTAAAATTAGCTTGTTCATCATGTCTTACAGCACAATACAACTCCATCAAAATTATATACCATAAGTTGTACAGACATTCCCCAATTGATGGACATTTCTTCAATTTCTTGTTCTTTACCATCACAAAGAGAGCTGGTATAAATATTTTTGGAATATCAGTGTTCTTTTCTTTTTCCCTTAATCTCCTCTGGAAACAAACTCAGCACTGGTGTTGAGGGTTCAAAGGGTATATACTCTCTAGGGTAGTATAAGGGTATTATAACTCTCTAGGCATAATTCCAAATTGTGACCAAAATTTGCCAGAGGACCTTTTAAGCATTCATCTAAATTAAGAGTTCATTCTAGGAATTTTTGGATGTGTTGACATGGAATCTAGAGTCCCCAAACTTGTGGCTTGGTGAGATCTAATGAACCCCAAGTTTTAGAAATAGCTTGTAGGTTGGAGACCCCAAAGCTTGTGCTTGTTCCCGTGAGAATCCACCCTGAACGGAATCTCAGGCTAGCTGTTGCAGACTGAATAATGGACCCTGGGGCAAAAGCTAAGTGACACTCTGGTGCAGTTGGTAGCATGTCAGTCTTGTAAGCTGAAGGTCCTGAGTTTGATCCCTGGAACGGGGATGTGGTACAATGGGAGAAGCTTCTAAGGCAAAAGAGTCACTTAGCTTTTACCCTGGGGTCCATTATTCAGTCTGCAACAGCTAGCCTGAGATTCCCTTCAGGGTGGATTCTCAAGGGAACAGGGAACAAGCACAAGCTTTGGGGTCTCCAACCTACAAATTATTTCTAAAACTTGGGTTCATCAGATCTCACTAAGCCACAAGTTTGGGGACTCTAGATTCCATGTCGACAGATGTATGAATGAATGCTGCTAGGAATAGAAATGTTTTATTCCCCCTATAAATTTGTGTTGTTGTCTGTTCAGTAAAAATGTGCTTAGCCCTTAAAATGATTGAAGTTACTTTAAAAGTTTTGTTCCCTATGGCTACAAAATGGGAGCAAGAAAAAAGGAAGGTGTTATAGTTTTGAATTTCCTTCATTAGACCTTACATAGGACTAAAAAAAATCACTTTGAAGGTAGCTCCTCTTCTTTTTTATATTTAAAATGTTAAAGTCTTAAAATTAAATGTAGACAAAATTTTTAACATTATTTTTCAGAAACTGAATATCATATTCTTTCCATCCTTTCCCTCTTCCTTCCTTGAGAAGGCAAGCAATTTGATATAAATTATACAAAGTTAGTCATGCAAAACATTTTCATATTAACCATGTTGAAAATGAAAATACAGACCAACTTCCCCCAAAAACAAAGAAAAATTTTAAAACATATGCCTCTGAATATGCATTGAGTCCACTAATTCTTTTTCTGTAATAGTATCTTTCTCTGTAATAGCATCCAATAGCTCTGGATAGCATTTTTCATCGTTTATGCTCAGGATTGTCTTGGAACATTACATTTTTGAGAATAGTTTTCAGTCACAGTTCCTCACTGTACAACATTCTTGCCATTGTGTACAATATTCTCCTGGTTCTGCTCTTTTTCACTTTGTAACTGTTCATGTGAGTCCTCCCAGATTTTTCTGAAGCTATTTGGCTCATCATTTCTTATAGCACAATAGTATTCCATCACAATCATATATCATAATTTGTTCATATTTTGACCTTTTGATGTACAGAAGAAGTACTGGTATTGCTGTGTCAGAAGGTACACACATTTCTATAACCTTTTGGCTATAGTTCCAAATTACTTTCCAGAATGGTTGGATCAGTTAACAACTCCAACAACAATGTGCACGAGCACCCAACATTTGTCATGTTCCTTTTTTGTCATATTATCCAATCTGATAGGTGATACTTTAGAGTTGTTTTAATCTGCATTTCTCTAATCAGTAGTGATTTAGAGAATTTTTCATATGACTATAGATAACTTTGATTTCTTCTGAAGACACTCTGCTCATATCTTCTGACTATTCGTCAATTGGAGAATGACTTAGATACTTATAAATTTGGCTCAGTTCTCTATGTATATGAGAAATGAGGTCTTTATCAAAGAAACTTACTGTAAATGTCCTGCCCCTTCCCAGTTTCCTACTTTCTTTCTCATCTTGGCTGTGTTGTGTTTGTACAAAACCTTTTTAGTTTGACATAATAAAGATTGTCCATTTTATATCTCATTATCCTCTCTATTATTTGGTCACAATATCTAATACCTTTTCTCTCCCACATTTTCTCCAGGAGCCTCCAAAACACTGAGTAAATTCTGGCAATGTGTATAGTATCCTCATCATTTTTGTGTACATCCCTGGAAAAGTAAGTGAATTTATCACCTCTATTCAAAATTGTGGATATGGGTTCCCCAGTGGTGGAAATCCTTTTTTGGTTGGGGATGGAGATCCACAGCCATATAGGCCTTAAGGTCTATTAAATTGCTGCCACTGAATTCATAGACATGCCAGGAAATGATTTTGATAAAATAGTTATTGAGGTCAGTGCCAGCATCAAATATAGATGAATGAACATAGTTCAAGTTACAGGATACAACTTAATCTTCTGTATAGCTCATTTGCCCTTCAAGGGTCCCTCTGATACCTGCTTCTGCTTCACCACCTTCTGGTCATCATTTGACAGGTTTCTTTAGGGATCGAGTCAGATACACAACAGATACACTGGAAGTAGGAACAAAGAAAGCCTTGCCTGTGAATTTCTCACTCATGATGCCTATTTCATTAAAGCTTGCCAGAGTGACCATCTACTGTCTTCTATATAATAGCAATGGCATGGATTGTGGTCACGAGTCCTTCCACAATGCCAAATTTGTCATAAATGGTCTTGGCCAAAGGATCGAAGTAGTTAGAAGTACAGGAGACATTGCTGACAATCTTAAAGGAAATCATCATATTTCTCATGATTCATTCTGTGCACTTTGGAATGGCTCTGAACCCTGGAAGACTACATCTTGCAGGATTCTCTACCTTAACTTCTTCAGACACCTCCCACTTTTTTTGTGGGAGGTGTCTGAGAAAGTATAAAAGAAGAGAGGAGGTGTGGATTTTGGTGCCTTTTTCCCCAGAGAGCCTTTTTCTCTGGAGAGCCTTTTGCCCCTGAGAGCTTTGGTCCAAGCTAGCTGCTGGAGATTGGTTTTCCTTGGCTTTCCCAAAACTTTTTTTTCCTAAACCCTAAAATAAACCCAATTAAATATCCCTGGAGTCTAGCCCAGATTTGTTCTGCTCTGAAGCCCATCTCTAATGGGCTCAGGTTAATTTGTCTACCAGAGCTGGGGAGCTACCCCAGCTTCCTTCCCTTCCTTTCCCTTCCTTCTTCCATCCTTCCTTTTTTTACCCACAATAATTCTCATGATAAACAATGAGGCATCAGTAGAAAGGGCAGAGATAATGACCCAATTGAATCCAAACTTGAAGTAAGCTCTAGCCTTTTCCCATGGTGATAAAGATACCATTGGAATCTACAACATACTCAATTCCATCATCTCCCCTTTCAATATACATGAGATCCATTTCCTGGAAGATGGTAATGATTTTTCCCTTGTTCACTAGCTTTCCATTCTTAGCTTCAGATACTTCAGATACTTCCTAGATCTATGACCCTGGGAAAGTCACTTAATCGTGCTTGACTCAGTTTTCTAATCTGCAAAATGATCAGCAGATGGAAAAGACAACCCACTCCAGTATTTTTGCAAAAAAAAGTTAAACTCAAATGGGATCATGAAAAATCAGACAAAACTGAAATGACTGAACAATAACAAGTAGAATAAGGGAGGTGAAGGTCCCACATTGTTCTTTCCTGGTTAGATGACATCTAGGCCATTGTTTTCATAGCTGGGCACTACAGAGAATACTGAAATTTAGAGATGGATGGAATCTTGAAGATCATTTACTCTACTCATAAACTTTACTGAAGAAGAAACTGAAAACCAGAGGGAATAAATGAATTTATGTTTCCAGGGTTAGTAACTAAAAAAGCTATATTTGCAAACCAAGCTATCATATTCTCCTTGATAGTCTCTTCTCTCTAGTTTTCTGTGTCACTACTCTTTTCTGGTTTTACTCATATGGAAGACTAGTCCTTCTCAGTCCCCTTTATGATATTTTCATCCATCTTCTAGCTATTGTCCAGAACTCTGTTCTGAGCCCTTTTCTTTTCTCCCTCCATACTGTTTCACCTTGTTGATCTCATCACTTCCATGGATTTAATGATCACCTTTATGCTGATGATTCTCAGATGTACTTATTTAGACCATGACTTTCTCTTGGAATCTGCTCTCCTGTGTCCCCAACTACTTTTTGAATAATAAGCTACTTGGAGGTTAGGACCATCTTTCTTTTTTGTATTTGTATTCCTAACAGTTACCGTGGTTCCTGTCATCAAGTAGGTGCTTACTAAATGTTTGTTGATTGATGGAAAGGGGTCACCTTATACCTAAAATGTCTAAAACCCAAATCAATTATCCCCCCAATAAACTTCCCTTCCTCCTAACTTCCCTGTCATCTACACACACAACTTACAGGTCATCTTCTAAACCAGGGGTCTGCAACCTTTTTGGCTGTGAGAGCCATAAACGCCACAAATAATCCATTGAGGGCAGCTGGGTAGCTCAGTGGATTGAGAGCAGTACAGTGCTCACAGTGCGCGCTCCTGTAACAGCACCTGAAAAAAAAATGGACTTCTTGGCTCCTGCAGAAAGAGCCATACGTTGCTGACCCCTGTTCTAAACCATCTGTCACATTCCTCCCCTATAACCAACCCATTTCCAAGCTTTGAAAGCAGCTCTGCCCTGAGCTTCTCCAGCTTTCTAGGAAGGAACTCTGGTGGCTGAAGGCAGGCATGCCCATAGAGAGGGCTCTGGGTGCCCTTTTGGGCACATGTGCCATGGGCTGGCCATCCCTGATCTAGGGCATTGAGAAGCTGGAACACACTTTGAGGTAGGAATTAGATGAGGTGATTTCTGAAAAATCTTCAAGGATGTGCTGCTTCTTGATGACAGTCACTCAGGTCACAGTACGGTGGTGAGGTCAATGAACACTTGAGGTCTATGCAGGAACCTCATTTCTGCCTCTATAATTGGGCTGAATTTGATGAGCTTGGAGTGCTCTTTCACCTCTCATATTCCGTTACAAATTGTGATGGGGCTGTTGGGATGGGAAGGAAAGGGAGCCTGTAAATCATTCATGGCCAGGGCAGCACCCTGAAAGGGTGCCCCTTGGCCCCAGTTATGTTGTTCTTGGATGGCATTGTCCAAAGTTAACACATGGGGCAGACAGGTGAGACAGGTGGTATCTTGGACAATAGCATTGGCCTTAGAGTCAGGAAAACCTCAGACACATCAGCTCTGTGACTCAGTTTCCTCAACCATAAAATGGGGACAATAAAGTATCTGCTTTGCATGGTTGTTATGAGGACCATAAGAGATAATACCTCCAGCATTTTGTAAGCTTTAAAGTGCATAAATATTAGTATTATTACAAGCATGTATATATCAATACTAGAAATTTTGTAAGCTGTAGGCTGAGGTGCCATCATTGAGAATTTGTGATCTCACTGGCTTCTGCCTGAAGTCCAGAGTCATCTCAGAGGAAATCCTGCCTGATGTAATAGGCTGTATCAGCCCCAAAGCCATGGCAGCCCCTTGCTGATACAAGGACCTACATGGATCACCAGCTGAGAAGGAGGAAGCATAACAAACAGGGAAAACAAGCATCTTCAGAAACTCAAAGTGTCTTTGGTCCCATGAGCTTGACCAGGAATAGGGAAAGAGACTCCAAAACATAATTTTCTACTTCTATCTTGGTCCTCCCCTTGGACTCAAGGATGGAGCTAGAGATGCCGCAGGCAGAGATTGTCCCCAGAGCATCGTCCCAGCTGATGATGGGGCAGTTGTGATGGAAAAGTCAAACACCTGTCCACTCTCAAAAACAAGAAAACTAAGAGGGAAAGCATCCAGGGCTGCTTAAATTCTCCCCTCATTCCATTTATGCCCCAAGCACAGCCCTGCCTGATGTGCACTTTTGTTTCCTTAGGTATACAGAGTAGGTTATAGCACTCCCAGGTAAGGTTTGAAATATTGAATAGTTCTTTATCAGAACAAAGTACAAGGAAGTGACATTGTGTTTGTGCAAACCACTGCTTAAACCCCTGGACTTGGGACTTTAACTCATATTCAAGATTATGCTTCCTGACATTCAGCAAAAATTTTGCCAGACAATTCCTTTCCTCCTGGTAATGCTCCCACAGCTGTCACCTTCTGTTCAGATGACTGAGAGGTCCTCCTGTTTTCCCCAAATCAGTCCTAGCCTCTCCAGAGATGGAGACATTGTTATTGGTAGCTTTCTCCCCTTGCATTCAGAAGAAGTGAGCAACGTCCAGGGAGCAGAACTGTTTCAAAGTCATCCTGACAGGAATTGTAGGAAGTACAAGTAAGTGCCAGTGTGACTATTTCATAAAGGGTTTCTTTTCATTGTGATGATTAAAAAAGATAATGATAAAAGGGACCCCATCTTATTATCTTTAATATTCTCCCTGAGATCTCTGCTAGATCTAGTTCTGTAATTCTATCATTTGGAGGTTCAAATGAAATAATAAATGTAAAGAGCTTTGCAAACTATAGAAATACTACTACTGCTACTGCTACTGCTACTGCTACTGCTACTGCTACCACCACCACCACCACCACCACCACCATTACTACTACTACTATTAATCTCTCTGAGCCTCAATTTCTTCTCCTGTGAAATATCACCTATCTCCTGAGGATTTGGGGAATTATCTCAATATCATCTGCTGTCATGCTCAGGTCTCATGCTACTCATACTAAAAGTTCTGTGTATATTCTAAGTTAAAGTTGTCCTCTGACTTCCCAGCCATTGGAAAACTATGGAAAAAGAGCATAGGCTTAGTGCAGAAATGCAAAATCAATAGAGATAATGACAGGAATTTTGACTTAGGAAGCAGAGTTTGGGCTTTCCAAATTCAGATCCTTTCCAAGGATGTCCTTGCCCTAGTGGTGTCATAGTGGAATAGCTTGGAAGTCCTAGAAGTAACACATGTATGTGTCTAGGAGAGTGGAAAAAGGTGTAAAAAATGGTCATTGGGAGGCTGGATATCACATTATGAGTCCCTGTGTCTGCATGTCTCTGTCTGCCTTTCCCTCCCTTTAACCTATTACTCTGTTTCTTGTTTTCCCTGTCCTTTCCTTTTCTATTTTCATTAGATTGATCTTTGTTCAGCAGTCAAAATTTGGGGAAAAGTCTATTTATTACAGCTGACATATTGTTTAAATCTCATTTTATGTTCTCCTTCTTCCCCTTTTCATTTTCTGCTCTCATTTAGTCCCAGTTGAATAATGGAGGCCAAGGGTATGGCTTCCTCCAGATATGATGATTTTAAAAAATCCTGCAAAACCTTTATTTTGATTGAATTGTAGATAAAGGGAAGAGAGAGGTTGTTAATGGGGTGGGAAATTTCTTCCATTTCAGATTCTATTCAAAATGGACATGAATATGGAAATGTTTTGCCTGGAGAATCAAATAAGCAAGTATTTATTAAGCTGTATTATATGCCAGGCACTCTTCTAGGAGCAGCTGAGAACATAAGCACAAATAAATAAACCATCTCAACTCACCAGGAATTTACACTTAATGAAGGAGACACATTTTCACATAAAATGCATACAACATATATGTAATCTTTGTTAATATGGTGTTGTTCAGTCATTTTAATTCCATTAAAGTCCTTGTGAGCCCATTTTGGCTTTTCATGGCAAAGATAACAGAGTAGCTGGTTTCAATTGTTTAGCTCATTTTACAGAAGAAGAAACTGAGGCAAACAGTTACCTGACTTGCCTAGGGTCACATAGCTAGTTAGTTTTTGAGGCCAAATTTGAACTTAGATCTTAGTGACTTTAAGCCTAGCACTCTATACATTGAGATAATTTTTGAGGTAAGCACAAGCAGTTAGGAAGATTATAATTGGGAAAAATCTTCATGAAGATGTGCAAGTCTGTGCTTGAGTAGTGTCTTAATGAAGAGAGTCATCCTAGTAATTGCAAGTAAGGTTGGAATATATTCCAGGAATATGGGCCTGCCAGTGCAAAGGTACAGAGACTGGAGATTCCCTGAATCACTTCCCCTTGACTTGGTTTAGGAAGATTTTGATGTTCACACAGCAAAAATAAGGAGGTGGGCACTGATGTCCTTTCTAGAGCTGAAGTGCTAAGCATTCAGACTCTACTGCAGAGAGCTCAGTTGGAAGGGCTGGCCAAATTGTTCACATCTCAATCATTTGTTTGCCTAAACAAGAATTTTACAGAAAACTCACAAAAGACAAGTGCTCAAATGGAAGTCAGAAGAAATGTTACAAACATGCTCTCATGATCACTATGGAGAACTTTGGTATCAACTATGGGAAATGGAAGCACTGGCACTATACTTTCTTGTATGATTTGTCCACATCAAGGAAACTACTGTCCTCTTTGAGCAACTCACAATTGCAGCAGCTCAAAAGAAATGTAGAATGCACAAATTTAGAGACATTTCCATTTGAAAAGTTCATAAAGGATGTTTATACATGACTTGTGGGAGAGGTTCCTGAACTCCCATTTGCCAGGCAGGCACATTGTACATTAGCCACACATCGTGATATAATTTTTGACCTCTTTGAGTATAAAGGAAAAGTCTTTAATTGGTCTTTATTTTCCATGTGTATTGTTTTCCTCATTAGACCATTAGTTCCTTGAGAGTAGGCATTGTTTTTTCCTCCAGCAAAAGATTGATCAGATACCCTTATTCAAGATATCTAAGCGGCTCCCTAATTACTTTGAGGATAAAGTCTAAAGATATCTGTTTAGAATCTAAATCTCTTTAAACTCAAGTTCTTTCTATATTTCCAGTTTTTATGTATGTCCTTCCCCTCTATGCACTCTATTATCCACCAACAATGTCTTCCCAGATGTTCCTCACACACTTCCATCTCCATGTCTCTTCACTGGTTGTTCCCTCTCTGGAATGTTCTTTTTCTTCACACTCACTTATTAGAATTCCTGGATTCCTACAAGATTAATATCAAAAAATACCTTTGAGGAAGAGATTTTTCTTAGTTTTCTTTTCTATTCCCATTTCTACTGGTGCCTCCATTTTTAGGATTACTTTCTAACTATTCTGAACTTATCTTATAGGTACATATTTATGTAATTTTTTTCATTTAGAATGGAAGTTCCTGGAGGCAAAGAAGTTCTTTTTCACTGTATCCCCAGCTTTCTGCACAATGTCTGTGAAATATTATGCGTTTCATGAATGCTTGTTGATTGAGTCTAATAAATTGTCTTTGAATAGCTTGTCCTTGGTTTTCCATTCTCTGTCCCTTAGGTTGATGCACAAAAACTACCAGCAGGTCCTGGCCCTGGTATTTGCTGTGGAGGAGATCAACAGAGACCCCAATCTGTTACCCAATATTTCTTCCTTGGGTTTTTACCTGTATAATGCCTACCACAGTGATGCAAGAACCTTGGAGAGCTCCCTGAGATGGCTCTCTGGTCAGGGCCAGCTTGTCCCTAATTACAGCTGCAGTGGGCAGGATAAATCTGTGGCTGTCATTGGAGGAGCCACATCAGCTCTGTCTGTCCAGATGGGGACCCTGCTTGAGCTCTACAAGTTTCCACAGGTGGGAGAGAGTAAGTCTTTTGTTTCTGAGCTTTTCACGCACTACTCAGTCTGGGGAATAGTGGAGTTATTCTCAGAGCTGACTAGGAACTAAAGATAGAATTTATCATTCAAGTTGTGGTATGGCAAAGAGTCCTACAGGTAGGCTAGTGCAAACCCCTGTCGCACTACAACAGACTCTGAAGATCAACATGGCAGCAGTTCTCTCTTGTGATTTCTGTTGGTATTGTTATTGATATGGTTAATTATGCAGATGCTTTTCATATTTAACCATACCTATATTCTTGATATCAAACCCACATGTTTATGACATATTATTCTGGTGAAAAAATGTTGTAATCTCCTTCCTAGTATTTAATTTAGAATTTTTGCATCAATGTTCATTAGGGAGACTGGTCTATAAATTTCTTTCTCTGTTTTTATCTCTTCCTGGTAGAGGTATGATTATCACTTGTTTCTTAAAAAGGCTTTGTCCCTATTTTTTCTAAATAGTTTGTGTAGTATTGGAGTTAGTTGTTCTTTGAATGTTTGGTAGAATTTACTTGTGAATCCATCTGGTCCAGGGGCCTTTTTCTTAGGAAGTCCTTTAATGGTTTATTCAATTTCTTTTTCTGTGTTGGAGTTGTTTAAGTATTTTATTTCTCCTTTTGTTCTTCTGGATAGTTTATATTTTTGTAAATATTCATCTATTTCACTTTGATTGTCAGATTTATTGGCATGTAATTGAGCAAAATAACTTCCAGTAATTGTTTTAATTTCTTGTTTGGTTGTCATTTCACCTTGTTTATTTTTCATAGTAGAAATTTGGTTTTCTTTTTTTTTTTAGTGAACTTAAATACTTATCTATTTTATTTATTTTTTCATAAAAGCAACTCCTTGTCTTATTTATAGTTCAATGGTTTTAATTATTTTTAATTTCATTAATCTTCCCTTGATTTTCAGGATTTCTAATTTGGTGTTTAGTTGCAGTTTTAAAATTTGTTCTTTTAATCGTTTTTTTCAGTTGTGTGCCCAAATTCATTGACCTATTTTTCTCTAATTTGTTGATGTAAGGATTAAGAGATAAAAATTTAGCTCTAGATATTGTTTTTACTGCATTTCATAAATTTTGATATGTTGTCATCTCATTTTCATTTTCTTTAATGAAATTGTTGATTCTTTGAAACATTTCTTCCTTAGGAAACAATATTATGGTTTCCAACTGATTTTAGTTTTTTTGCTGTTCTATTTTGAGTGTAGTTTTCATTATATTATAGTCTGAAAAGTATTCATTTAATATTTTTGGATGTGATGTTTTATGTCAAATTATATAGACCATTTTTTGAAGGTGCCATGTACTGCTATATTCCTCTCTATCTTAAAAGTATACTCATTTTTATTTCCACTCAATTTCTCCACAAATTTATCATATCCATGTGTTCTAAAGTTTTATTTAACTCTTTAATTTCTTTATTTATTTTTTGTTAGATTTATCTACTTCTGAGAGAGGAAGGTTGATTTCCCACCCATCTAGTAACATTTTACTTTCTATTTCCTCCTGTAATTCATGTAACTTTTCCTTTAGGAATCTAGATATAATTCCATTTGGCACATATATAATATGGATATTGTTTCATTGACTTTAATGTCTTTTATCTTCGTGTAGTTTCCTAAATTATCTCTTTTAATTTGGACCAATTTTTACTTTTGCTTTGCCTGAAAATTTCCTTTTGCTGTCCTTGCTTTTTCCCCCCTTTAGCTAAGGGGTAGTAATTTCAGCTCTTTTCTCTTGATTTTTCACTTTGTGTATCTCCCTGTTTTAAATATGTTGCTTGTAGAGACCACATTGGGGATTCTAGTTCTTATATACTCTGCTATCCTATTAGTTTTATAGGTGAGTTCATTCCATTCACATTCATAGTTGTGATTGCTAATTGTATGTTTCCCTCCATCTTCTTTTCCCATTTATTCATCTCTCTCTTTCTCTCCTTTCAGCCTTTCTCTGTTCATAGATACTTTGTTTTCAATGACCACCTCCCCCAATTCACCTTTATTTTTGTCCATTCCTCCTTTCCATTATTCCCCCTATCCTCCTACTTCTCTATAATGTAAGGTAGGTTTCTATAGCTGATTGAATTTCAATATTATTCCCATTTTGAGCTAGTTCCAATGACATTAATGTTCAAACATAGCCCCTTCCATGCCCCATCTTCTTCTCTATATTTGCCATTTATATGCCTCTTGATGTCTATCTCTCTTTTCCTATTCTCCACATGTCCCTCTTTACTATCCCTTGTTTTCTTGGGTATCAGTCAATCGTATTTCGTTACCTTCCTTCTTTTTATGTATACTACTTTTGTTTGTTTTAATAGTGATAAGATTCTTAAGTATTTTAGGTACTTTAGGTATCTTGCATTCTTTAAGCACCTTGCTTTTCTCAAGTATCTTAGGTATCTTAAGATTTCAATTATCGCCTTCCCAGATATGAATGTATTCAGTTAAACTTATAAAAAACTCTTAATTTGTCACTTTATGTCCAGTGGAAATGTGAGTTAGCAATGGGGGGTTGGGGAGTTTTAGGGGATGAATGGTAAAGTAAAAAATATGAATTATGTAACCATGGAAATTTTTTCTAAAAATAAAAAATTAATCAAAAAAAGAAAAATGAATAAAATAAATAAAATAATTATTTGGTAGTTTGATTGGCATGGCAATAAATAAATAAATAAATTTACACAGAATTGTCATTTTTATTATATTAGATCAGCCTACACATGAGCAACTATTATTTTTCTGGTTGTTAAATCTAACATTATTTGCATGAAACGTGTTTTGTAATTGTGTTCAAATAATTTCAGTTTTTGTCCTGAAAAACAGATTCTGTATTATTTTATGTTCTATAGAGGAATTTTAAATGTAGTTCCTCTTTATAGCTCTTGATTCTGAGCTTTTCTGATTATATTTAGAAATGTTTATGATTTATATGGTTTTATTTTGTATCCTGTAACTTTGCTAAAATTATTTCAACTAATTTTTAGTTGATTCTCTAGGATTCTCTAGATACACCATCATATCATCTGCAAAGAGTGATAGTTTAGTTTCCTCATTGGCTACTTTAATTTCTTCCATCCTTTTTTCTTTCCTTGTTGCTAAGGGTAGCATTTCTAATACAATATTAAACAATAGTGGTGATAATGGGCAGCCTTGTTTCATTCCTGATATTTGGGAAGACTTCTAACTAATCCCCACTGCAGATGATACTTGCTGATGGTTAAGTATCATTTTAAGAAATGACCTATTTATTCTTATGTTTTCTCGTGTTTTTAATAGGAATGGGTGTTGTATTTTGTTGAAGGCTTTTTCTGCATCAAGATGATCATGTCATTTATGTTAGTTTGGTTATTGATAGAGTCAATTATGTTGATTGTTTTCCTAATATTAAACTAGCCCTTTATTCCTGGTGTAAATTCCATCTTGTCATAGTGAATAATCCTTGTGATATATTGCTGTATTCTCTTTGCTAGTATATTATTTAAAATATTTGCATGTACATTCATTGAGGAAATTGGTCTATAATTTTCTTTCTGTTTGTGTTCTTCCTGGCTTAGGTAATAGTACCATATTTATTTAATAGAAAGTGTTTGGTAGGAATACTTCTCTGCCTATTTTCTGAAACAGTATATGTAGTATTGGGATTGCTTTTCTTTAGATGTTTGATAGAACTGACTTGTGAATCCAACTGGCCCTGGGGATTTTTTCTTAGGGGTGAGGTTCATTGATGGTTTGTTCGCTAGAATATTCCTGGGAGTTTTAGTTTTGGATATCTTTCAGGAGTTTATTGGTCATGAATTCTTTCCCAATCCATAAATCTCAAAAGTAGTTTTCTCTTTGCTCCTCAAATTTCTTTTTATATTGTCCTTTATGTCTCAGGTATGCATGTATTTTCAGGTTATCTTGGTAAATAGTGTAAGAATTTACTTATATCTTGATACTACAGATTGATTCTTAGTTTTCATTAGTGAGTTCTTACTTCAGTAGCTTCATTCTTTATTTTTTATCAAATATTTGGACATTGTGATCATTTGTTCCAAAACATTGTATAGTGTAAAGAAGGTTAATGACAGCCATGTTGGGTCAAGAATGATAGGCAGTTACCTGTTTAGAATGTAGAATGAACTGAGATGGCATGAGCTTGTCATGAGCCAGGGGCGGTTAGAAATTGCCTATAAAAGGAGCAGGCTTGGACTACTCTTGGCCTCAGTCTGGAGATATTGGGCAAGGGAGGAATAGGGATTTAGGCAGGGCTAATTCTCTCATTACTCACAAACCAATTTCAACTATAGATTTATCCAACTGTAGCCATTAACCTCAGTTCTCAGATTCATCATCAATAAAAAGATCTACACAAAGGAAAACCATCATCAGCAGAGTCAAATCTTTGACCTAGGCCCAGGCCATCCAGACCTGGCCAGACTGTTAGCCATGCAAAGGTCCTTGATTAATTAGCATCATTTAAAGCTTTGACAACTGATTATTAACTTTGATTAATATGAGGAACCCCATTTCCCACTTTCCATCTTCTACCCAATTTCCCTTTCCCTCAAACTTTATAACAATTAAATCATCTTTCAAAAAACCAAAGTCACTTGCCTGTGATTCCCAAAAGTTCTAGTGAGGGGTTTCAGTTGTTAGAGGCCTGTGGCAGTCAGGGAAAGGGTTTATTCCAGTATTTCTTCAGTCAAGATCTAAATATCCATCCACAGTCAGAACATGTTGATTAATTAATTTGTCTTGTCAGACTAATCATCCAAGGTCTATTAGCTAATCAGTTAAAGAAATATAACCATCTTCATCAATCTTTTAGGGCTACAGTTAACAACAAGGGTCAGTTGTGTTCCCTAATGTTACAAATAAAATGGAAATAGATGGATATATTAAAAATATTTAATACTTGATTTAAAGCCATATTGATAATTAAGAAGGCCACATGCCTGCTAAGATCTAATTCAAATGCCCTGCCATTACCTCTGCCCACCTGGCTTGTTCCCCAGGAAAGAGAGAGTGCCAATCAAGTTTTCCCTATTTAAGCTTCTGTTTGCATTGGCCCACATCACCACATAAGACAGGAAGTCCGTTGAATCATGGGAAGTATAGTTCTAAAGTCCTCTAAGCATCCACAGGAAGTTTATATCATGGACCTGAATATTAAGACTCAATGAACCCCAAAGAACCCCAAATTTCCACTAATACACTAATCAGCTGATTCCTTTTGGTTCAATATGTTAGCCCTCTTCTACTGTTTTGATATCTTGGGATTAGAGTGAGAAGATTTCACATATTCTCTTATACTATCATCAATATTTAGGGTTGACCTTTGGGATCAATACTGTATCTAAGTGACCCATTAGGATCTTGTACTCCCTAATTATTATTATAACCATCTTTAATTAGCTCCATCACAACTCCCAAGACTTGCATAACAATAGTTGACCCATTCCACTAACAAACCTGTACTTCTAAGATGATATCAAATTGTCTTAATTATTACAACTTTGTCGTAAAGTTTGAGATCTGGTCCTACCAGATTCTTTCTTCATATTTATTTTCACAAATTCTCTTGAGATTATTGATTTTTTAATCTACATCAAGTTAATTATAATTTCTCTACAAATATGAATGATTCTTTGTTTGATACTAAATAACTAAACTTATATAGATATAATGATAAATAATGAGTAAGGAATTCTTAAATCCACCACGTTTCTTCCAATAAAACATAAATTTACTGACTGTACTTTGCTGAAATTTGCTCAACAATATGAGAGGTACAAACCCCCAAATGGCCCATTTTTCTTTCCCAACCAGATCAGCTATGGGCCTTTTGATTCCATCCTGAGTAACAAGGCTCACTTCCCTTCTGTCTTCCAAGTGGCCCAAAGGGACTCCTCACTGTTCCATGGTATTGTCAGATTAATAGCACATTTTGAATGGACATGGATAGGTCTGGTGACCACAGATGA